>NW_027202944.1:110000-126849 GCF_024711535.1 Dipodomys merriami
TCTGAAAATTTGCCAAGTGATTCAAACCTGCCTGATCAACCCTGTCTGTCTCTGTCTCTCTGTCTCTCTCACTGGCCAATATCCTTGTGTTTCCCACATGGCTGCCATGGTAGCTGTAGCAGCGTCTTCCCATGTGCCTAGTGTTCGGTAATGGTCATCTAGGCCTTATGGAAGAGTAGTAGAGTCCCCCAAGCTCTCACAGAGATTGGATTCTTGGACCATTTACCAGTCCCTTACACACTAGTTCACTCATTTCAGGAGGCATGACTAGCACTGTGAGCTTCTGTGTGCCCAGCAGGCCTGGCAGAGTCCTCCGTGTATCACAGCCAGGCCGAGTGCCTGGTGCTACGGGATTCTACAGCTGGGATTTGGGTCAAAACACATCTGACACTGAGCTGGCTGAAAGCTAAGTGGAAAGGTGGCCTCAAGCTGTCTTTACCTTCAGGGGTGGTGGGGGTTGCAGCCTGATTATATACTACACTGACAGCCCTTCACCTTTGTCCTTTCAGGTATTTTTGTTCCAAATGCTACAGCAGGTAATCATCTTACCTTCCATATATGTTTCCTATCTGCTTATATAGTTATTTGTTTTATTTACGTTTGAGCTGAAGCCCATAGATCTGATAGTCAGAAGGCATCCTGGACTCTGCTTCTCCTTCAGTGGTCTTTAGATGACTGGGTCCAACTCCTGAGCACACTAGTTACACTCGCTAGGTTGGAGCATAAGGAAAAGTCTTCACTGGGAAATAAGAGGGAACTGTCTCCATGCACCATGTCAATTGGGTCTGCCCCACTTTCCTCCATTTCAATGCCGTTTCGTGTGTGTGCATTTTCTCTATAATCCTCGACTCATTGTTATCCCAACATAAAACCATCATCCAGGAGGACCTGATTTCACATTTATTTGCTCACAGTGGTAAAAGATAAAGCATATATTTGAAAGACCCTAATACATACACCCTGAAGTCGTTATTACAACTTCCTCTGTTAGCCCAATTTTTCTCCTCAGGTAAACATAGGGCTGTGAGTGCTGAGTTTCAAATATGATGCAGAGGAATTAAAATATTTTCTCTTCCTTTCAGTGAGAGATGAAGAAACATCTGAAGGAGCAGGAGACCTGAGGGAACATGGAGGTATAGTGGTGCCTGTGGATGGACCAGGCCTCTGTGGACTTTGTCTGAGGATGGATCCTGCCTGGGATGACTACCTCTAGACATGAGTGGAGATTCAGTAAGCTTGGATGTGACCCTCCACCATTGGGTTATTTGTGTTGGTTCATCCAGGACCATTAGATTTCCACACAGAGGTCTGATGCTGTCTTGGGTGACAAGTGTGTGATGGGGAGGAGTTGGGCTTAGCTGAACTTTGCTCTGTGTGAATTGAGGTCAGGAAGCTGAGGCTGCAGAGCAGACAGCTGAGATTTGTAGCAAGAGGAGGGCTGGGTCTCCTGGTGGACAAGTGGTGCAGTTTAGGGTTATTTGGGAAGAGATCTCCTCTCAAAGAATGAGGTGGGATTCTGGTGAGAGAAGCAATGAGGACTAAAGAGGGTAAAGTATAGGCACCTGGTGAATGATAGGGTTGATACTGATGCTGAATGAGAACTGAGAGGAGGAAGGTCATGAAGGGAGCTGAGGAATCCTGAACTCCTCATGGTCCAGTGTTCAGAGAAGAGGGTGGGAAGGGAGGGAAGTACTGTTAACTTCCATGGTGTTTTTATGCCTTTTATTTTTTTCCTTTTTGTTGTGTGTACATATTTGTGAGAGTGTGTGCTGGTACGAAGGCTTTTTTCTTATTCTCTTTCTGTTTCCTTTTCCTTCACTTTTCTCTTTCACCTTTTCCCATCTTTCTGCCCATATACCATCTCTCTTCCCTCCTCTTCCTCTACCCCATACTGTCTCCTAGTCTACTTTCCTTTGCTTGTTCTTTTCATCTGTCTTCCATTAACTCTCTCTCTTCCTGTTCTTGAATCTGTCTCTAACTCTGTCCATTTCTCTGTCTCTCTCTGTGTCTCTGTGTCTTCCTTTTTCTTTCTCCTCTCTTTGAGTTTGCATGTTCATGTCTGGTGTTCTACCACTTGAGTCACACCTCCAGGTCTGCATTTTTCTAATTAATTCAAGATGGAGTCTTTCCAGATTGGCTGTAACTGCAATCCATGTGTCAGCTTCTGGGATAGTAAGGATTACAGGGAAGAGCCTCCAGCATCAGGCAGTACGCTTCACTTTGCTAATCTTTTGAGGAACAGGTTGGTTTCTCTGTTGTTACTGTGCTTATCTGAAGGACAGCTATGTCAGTGACACGTTAAAAATGGGTGTAGAAGGGAGGTGTTGTTAGTCTGGTGTGCAGAATGCACAGGGAGAAAAGAACATCTATAGTGCAAGTGTATCAACAGCCTTAGAATGTCAGAACATATGTATACTCAAGAATATGTACCCCCCATTTCCTAGTGAAAGAGCAAGCAACTCCCTTTGCATGATGGATTGGCAGCTTACTTCTCTCTTTACCAAGATGTCTCAGAAGCACACAAGCAGTTGGCTACTCAGGAATTCCTCTGGAAATCAGCCTTCTGCAAACACAACATGATGTGCATGTCGAGAGGGAATTAGGAAGCAAAATGTGCTTTTTTTCCTTCTAGTTCAGCTCTCAATGCAAAGCAAGATGGGTCAGAAATGGTCTCTTCCCAGTGAGACAAAGACTACCAGGAGACATGGCCTTGCTGCCTCAAGAGCTGCAGCGGCAGCTTAGAGTAAGGGAGTGGGCTTCAATTCATATCAGTGGGTTTTGCTTAAGAGGCTAGTGTCTTGTAGTCCTAGGGCAGTAGAGAGTGTGCCTCATAGCTGCTGTACTGGGTGGGATTTCAGTGTTGGGTTGCCTTATGGAGACATGGGGGAGGGGCAGCATGGCCCCTTGGGGCTGTGGACAGAGCTGTGTGCCAAGCAAGAGGCAAGTGATTTTATGATTCCATGCCAGTCTTGTCTCAAGGGACCAGATGAGCTCATTTTCCAAAATGCAGGTCTACTTTTGACTTTTCAATTGACAGTTTAATGCACATGTGTGCTAGAACACTCCTAAACCTTTGCGAACAGCTGGAGAGTTTTTCCCAGCAGGTGAAGGGGACAGGACCAAAAGTTGGGTCAGAGAATAAGGCTCCCACAGCTTAGCTGGAATGTCACACAGACCATTACCTAGGATTCTAGCCAGCCAGGATACGGGATCAGAGCTGGAGGAAAGACTTGGAAGAACTGAAGAGTGAGGAGCCAATGTGGGATGGAAAGGCTTCCCAGAGGAGGAGCAGGTGAGCTGGTGTGTGCACACCATCTCCATGTGTGAGATCGAGATGCATGCATAAGGCTTCAGGTAAAGGGCATGGAAACACAGGAAGGGAGAGAAAGAGGCAAAGGTGAGAGGGGCTGTGGAGATGAGTCATGGTAAAGCAGTGGGAAAGTGCTTTGACCACGTGTGTTAGGACACTTGTTGAATAAGTGTGTGAGTGAATGGGAAGGCCTTCATTCTGTGGACATTTACTGAGTGACCACGGGGTGAGAGACATCATGTTAAAGGTTGATACATTGCTGCAACAGCACAAAAATATCCCTCCTTGTGAGTTTACACTCAAGCATGGAGAATGACAGTACCCAGACTACAAAAGTACTACAGAGAATACATCAGAAGGAAGATGTAAGGCAGAAAGTATGATGAGTGGTGGGAATACCCTGTGTGTGTGTGTGTGTGTGTGTGTGTGTGTGTGTGTGTGTGTGTGTGTGTGTGTGTGTGTTCATGCATGTATGTGCATGCATAGTTGCACAAGGTTGCATTTTTGAGCAGGGTATCATACAGTAGACCTCTTTGGCAAGGGAGGTTAGGTGAAGAATGGGGAAGTGAATAGCTGGGTGTCTGGGGAAGAGCATTCCAGGCAGTAGGAATAGCAGTGGCCTAGTTGTCCTGGGCTGCTGCGGAACAGTGCCAATGCCAGTGTAGCTGCAGTGATGAAGCCTGGGCTCAATGGATAGAGGCAGAACCAGAGAAGGCACAGGAGCCTCTGGGCAGCACAGGCTCTGCACTTCACCAAAAGAGGACTATGAGCATGAGGAGGACTATGTGGTTCTCTTGTCTGCTCTAAAGCCACATTTCTTAGCCTTCACATACGAAAGAGTGTGTCTGATATTGGTGTTTCTGTGCCTGCATTATATCTTGAAGCTTACTGATCTACTGTGCAAGCTATATTGTTGAAATTGTTTTCTTTTTGTTTGCTTGAACTTAGTCTAGGGAACTGTCTCTTAACTCTTTTGTTCAAGGCTAGCACTCTACCATTTTGAACCACAGATCTGTTTCTGGTTTTCTGGAGGTTAGAGAAAAGAGTCTCATGGACTTTTCTTCCCAGGCTGACATTGAACTTTGATCTTCAGATCTCAGCCTCCTGAATTGGTAGGATTAAAGTGTGAACCTCCAAACCTGGATGTTTTTGTTTTTGTTTTTGTTTTCTTAAAGCTCAATAACATACAACTGAGTGTATATACTATGTTTTTATTGGTCCAATGATGGACACTTGAATGATGCCCTGTCTTTATTGTGAGTGGTGCTACCATAAATGGAACATGCCTGCAGGCAAAAAGGAAACGCAAAACAAAATAAGTATTCTGTCACTGGAGTCTGATGGCTCATAGAATCTTGCCTTGGTAGGAAATTGCATGAGACTTTCTCTTCAGTAAACCACCAAATAGGTGGGAATGGAGCTGTGGCTCGAAGTAGTTGAGTACTAACCTTGAGCTAAAGAGCTCAAGAGCAGCATCCTGGCCTCAAGTTCAAGCCTCCCAAGTAGCTATGACATCAGACAAGAGCTGCTGATGTTTTGCCAGTATTATTAACTAGTTTAAAATTTGTTGCGAAGGTACAGAATCATGGAATCAAAAGTATTAAAAGCATAAAATCTGTTCACTGTGATTCTTTTTCTAAGTTTTTATTTTATTGTAAAGATGCTGTACAGAGGGGTGACAGTTACATGAGTAAGGTAATGAGTACATTTCTTGTGGAACATTGTTACCCACTCCTTTGTTGTTCTCCCACTATCTCTTCCCTCCGGCACTTCACCCCTGACTCTGAAAGCTATAAAGTTGATTTCCAACATGGTGTCTTGTGAGTACTATTGTTGTAATGGGTCATCCTTTGTCCTTCTTTCAGCATTTGGTTTTGATTTCCCCTTCCCTTCCCCAAATCTGATAACAAAGAAACAGCAATATGAACAGTGAAAGAAACATCCAAAAAGACTCCTTGTACAAGAATGGGTCCAGGAGTCTTATGTCTCCTTTCCATCCTGCCCATACTAGTCCAGTATGTATACAGTCTTGATTCCTCCCTCTGAGGTATGGCCTGGTCCAATTGGTGGGTCTAGGTTTGGATATGTGCTGCAGGGAGTCTCCTTGGTTTCTCTGTCTCTACTGAGTCATTACTACACTGAGATTTGCATGCATCATCTTGCTGGGTCCTGCCCCTCAGGCATCTTGTTGAGTCCTCTCTCTGCCATATTGGAGCTGGTCCTTGCTGTTATATTTTACCTAGCCAAGCAGGCCTAACTCCTTTATGAAGGAACATGGATGGATGCTCAAGTGCAAAGCTACCTAAGAGAAAAATCTCCTCTTAAGTAGCTACCATATTAGGAAACAAGGGGCAGAGAGAGTGGCAGATTGGCCTTAGCTCCCCAATGTCTCTTCAGACTAACAGCAGTAAACATTGGTGGAAAAATAAGTCTTCATTCCATCTCTCTACATCCAAATTAAGCATATTTCTTCATCAGTCTTTCTCTTACTCTTTCTCATTCTCATCCTCACTCCAACTTCATTCTTCCATGGCCTTTTAGTCCCCATTGCTTCTACCAGCGCCTAATTTTCTTCTTTTCTTCCATCCATTCCTCATTCTTGCTCGTGATTCCCAAAGGTAAGGCTTAAAAATATTCAAGACCTTGGGAAATAGAGAGGTTGATGGCCCCTATATTGAATGAGAAAGAGGGGGAGTAGATAAACCTAAATGCAGTCTTCAGCATGTGGAAACATGGCTCATGATTTCATTGGCCCAGAATTGTTTCGGAAAGCACGAGAATGTTCTCTCATCCCTTTTTACTTAATTATTGTTGCAAAAGAGAAGTGTAACCTTGGAGATTTGAAGCAAATGAACTTGCAAGGCATAGTCCTAGGTATCACTTCCATCCCATTTGCACAGTTGCCTAGTAGCATGTGAGTGAGTCCCATCCATCTCTGACCCACCTGCATGGTCTGCAACCTCTCTCTTGTGGGAGTCAGACTTGGGTTAGCCACCATGCAAATCCCATTATTAACTGCCTTCTTTGCAAGTGACAATGTTTTAAAAAATGCTCACAGGCCATAAGAGAGCAAGGCATGATTGGGTCTGAGAGATAAAGTGGGCTGAAACTGTATTACAAAACTGTTATGTAGACAGAGTTGACAACTTCATGCATAGTCACTCTCCCTTGAGGACTGACAGAAACACAGACTCCCGTAAACTAGTCTGGCAAAGAAAGCTATGTGGATGTCCAGTGATTCTGACCTTTTATTCTGTAGATGAGACAACTGAAGCTCTGGCAGGAAAGGGGACAGGTCTCATTGGGACAAAATCCAGGTGGTGGTGTCCATGCAGTGATAATGCTCCCTTGTCATCCTGGTGTCATCTCTCAGTCTGTCAACATCCAGTTGTTGTGAACTCCTGGGGAGTAGTCTATGAAGAGATAAAAGGGGAAATGCGGTTCTTTTATCAGCTTCTCAGGAAGTGCTGAGACTCATGTCAGGCAAAGTGACATTCTTTTTCTATTGCTGGACTTTTCTGATGTCAATATGCCACCACGCCTGGTACATCTCCAAGTGTACATCTATAGGGAAGAGCATCATTTTCTGTTTTATTTGCCTTACAACACTTCCTCTTGCGTTCTTAAATAGCATCTTTTTGTACAGATCATCCATGAAAACTCTACTTTGGGACTTAGCTATATAATAGATATGTCTTATATTCATGGAGCTGACCAAATCCATCTGCAGTTCACCTTTGTCTTATTAGAAAGAATTTGCATGGATCCAATAAAACATTGTGTGATGTGTTCCTCAGGCAATGGTAGGAATGGACCCACAAGTATGTGGCATCTCCATCCCTTCCATAAACTGGTTTCTCCAACCTTCCATCTTGTCTTGATTCCAGTAGGAATGGTAGGCATCACTGAGGGAGGTATATCGGGCCACTGGACAAGTCAGTAGCACTATATTTTCACAGAACACATTTCCCTGATGTGGTACAAACTCTGTGTGTATCTTTGAGGAAAGGAGTTGTTAGAGGGAAGGCTGGAGCTGGGAGAACACCAATGAGAATTTACAGGTATAATTCAGGAAGGATGTGATGGACTGCTGACACAGTAGCTGGAGGAGAAAAGATGGACAGTGTTCCTTTTATGTGTGCTCAAGGAAGAGATAGCAAGATAATGGTGAAGAACCTGAGGTGTGGTAACAAGGGTTAAAAATTTGGTCTTTACTGAGTCCTCATCCATTCCAAATTAGCTAGTGTGAGGATGCTAATATTTGATCAATATTTTTTATGAAATGTCCCTCTACAGTCTAAACAGTTATTTTACTTAAGTCAAATGATTGGGAAGCTATAAAGAAGCATGTAAGGCCAGGTGCCAGTGACTCATGCCTGTCACCCTAGCTACTCAGGAGGCTGAGATTTGAGGACAGCCATTTGAAGCTAGCCTGGGCAGAAAAGTCCCCATGAGATTCTTATCTCCAATTAACCACTAAGAAACTGGAAGTGACACTATACCTCAAGGGGTAGAGTACTCACCTTCAGTAAAAGAAGCTCATAGACAGCGCCCAGGCCCAGAGTTCAAGCCCCAGGACTGGCTAATTGTGTATATATAGTACATGTATATGTGTATATATGTATACACACATGTATACATGTGCACACATATATCTATATAGATACATGTACATAGATATGTATATATAGAGAAACATTAACATATATATAAAAGTGTACAAGAAGCTATGTGCTCATTAATAGGAATTATGTGGAGGAAAAACTTTTTTGGACATTCCAGGTCTTTCTTAGACTATGGTTCCAACATATAATATACCAAGCTGGGTGCTGGTGGCTCATGTCCGTAATCCTAGCTATTCAGGAGGCAGAGATTTGAGGATATAAGTTCAAAGCGAGACTGAGGAGGAAAACCTATGAGACATCTCTAATTAACCAGCAGAAGTCCTGACTGTGGAGCTGTGGTTCAAGTGGTAGAGCATTAGCTTTAAGTAAAAAAGTTCCAGGACAAAGCCCAGGCCCTAAGTTCAAGCCCAAGGACTGGCATGAAAAACCAAACCAAACAACATAGAATAATCATAAGTTCAAGCCCAAGGACTGGCATGAAAAACCAAACCAAACCACATAGAATAATCATAGGGCTGCTATCACAGACAGCTCACCTCTATACTCCATGAGCAGCCGGAAGAAATCTCCAAATTATCAAAGCCACCATATTGGATAATCTCTTTTTTCCCTAAAGAATTCATTTTATGTAATCCAAGACTTCAGTCAAACAATAATCTCACTTTAAGGCTCACTTAAAGTGGGGTATATTCCCAAAGCAATCAGATGGTAAGGTAGCTAGAAAGGATTTCTCTCTCAGTAGTGGGAAGTTAAGAAAGAGAAGAAAGAGTGATACTAAAGTTCTCTTAATGGTCCTCACGGCTCATGATGTGTGAAAACAATCACTTGAATTTATGTGTAACAAGGAAAGAGAGTGTTGTTAATTTCTAGAAAGCCAATTAATGAGATTTCTGAACCAGGAGCTGAGCCTGCAATCCCAGCTACTGAGGAGACTGATTATTAAGAGGGACTGTTGTTCAAAGCCAGCCTAAGCAGGAAAGTCTGTGGAAAATTTTTGAGAGTTTTATTTCCAATTAACCACTACAAAGCCAGAAGTGGAGCTGTGGCTTAAGTAGTAGAGGGACAGCCTTGAGTAGAAAAACTAAGGGAGAGTATGAGGCCCTGAGTTGAAGTCATAGTACTGACAAAATAAAGGAAGGGAAGAAGGGAATGAGGGAGGAGAAAGGGAGTTAAGCAAAGGAGGAAAGAAGGAAGGAGAGTAAAATTGAATCACCAATGATAGTTACCCATAGCCATTCAGGAATGTTCTGTGTTGTAATGACTTTTATGTCACTAGAGGGCAGCGTTGAGTTTCCTAATGCAGAAATTACCAGGACAAAATTGTGAGATCCTGTAGAGAGCTTATCAGAACTAGATCCTAATTTTTGCTCCACTAATTGCTCATTACTGCTTTGCATCATTTTGAACTACGTCTATTTAAAATGTGGTTCATATTTATACAGTAGTTACAGGCACAACAACAACAACAAACTTATGAAAATCTCCCCAAGTGGGAAGCTAAATGGCCTTATTGAGTGGGGCATATTCAAACAAGTTTTTGTTATTATCTAGAGAAATAGAGGGCAAGCATGATTAAGATTGAGATTGTGTAATATGAATTCGACTTCCATGCATGTCTAAGTGTGATCTTTCATGATAAAGGCTGGCTTATGTTCCTCTTGCATATCAGATGTTCCATGGGCATTATTCTAGCATCCTGGCTGGGCAGGGGATGTTTTCTTTGGTCCAAACCACATGAGAGTCAGTTCATTGACATGAACTCCTTACAATGACACAGATCTTGAATGATTCTACTTTTCTATCATCAGTATCTACTATTAAAATGGAATGAGTATGTGAGGTTTTTTTTTTTTTTTTTTTTGCTTGTTTTTGTTTTTTAGTTTAGGCTAGAAACCAGTGGCACACAACTGTAATCCTAGCTACTCAGGAGGCTGAAATCTGAGAATCATGATTCAAAGCCAGCCAGGGCAGAAAAGTCCATGAAACTCTTATCTCCAATTAACCATCAGAAAAGCCAGAAATGACTTTGCTTTTGCTGTGGTTCAAATGGTAGATCATTAACCTTGATCAAGAAAGCTTAGGGACAGCACCCAGGCCCTGAGTTCTAGCCCTAGGATTGGCAGGCACACACAAAAATGTTCAATGTTTTCAGAAGTGGTGATGTGCGACTCAAAGTAGTAGAGCGCTAACCTCAAGCAAAAAGAAGCTCAGGGATAGCACCCAGTTCAACAACAACAAATACCCACACATATACGTTGAAGCCAGTTCAAGATTTTGTCTTCAGATTTATTAGTATGTAACTGTCTCTTCTCGTGCACAGACAGTAAGATCTCTGCTTAGTGTCTTCAAATGTTTTAAGCTGTGAACCCTGGGGCTTCCCACTGTGTGACATTCACATGCAGAGGGAAGTCCCCCCTTTCCTGCAGCTTCCTGTATGTTCCAGCAGCTCAGGCAGGCTCTCCCCCAAACTCCACCCAACCACCCCATGACCTCTCCCCACCACTAGCCTTATTCTTTGAGGTCTCCTGCCTGGGATTTTCTGTATGAGCTCTGTCCAGTCAGAGTCTTGAAGATTAAGCAATGTCTTGGGTAGGGTTATATCCAGAAAAGTTCCTTCTCCCGTAGCCCAACTACTTCTCTCTTTAAAAAAAAATCATTTTAGCAATTCAAGGTCTTCATAGGTCATTTGTGGCTGAGTGCTGGTGGCTCACACCTATAATCCTAGCTACTCAGAAGGCTGAGGACTAAGGATCTTGATTAAAAGCCAACCCAGGCAGAAAAGCTTATCAGACTTTTTTCTCCAGTTAACCACCAAAAAGCTAGAAATGGAGCTGTGGTAGAGCACCAATCTTGAGTGAAAAACTAAGAGACAGTGCCCAGATCCTGAGTTCAAGCCCAGGTACTGGAACAAAAATGAAAATTTTTTGTCCTCTATTTGGTTCAGTGTTTAAATACTGTCTGTAGGAAGGGTAAATTTCTTAGAATCTTATTATAAATGTTAGAACATCACTCAAGTGATATTCCTAAGTTGTAAGATGAATTGAACTAAACAGAAATAATGGCTTACAGATACCATGTCTCTGAGACACAGACATTAAATCTAAACTTCTAGCACGTCTTTGTATATTTGAAAAGATACATAGAAAAATAATTTCAGTAGTCTTATTTTCTTCAACTCAACTGATTGCAAGTGTTACTATTCCTACAAATCACCAGTACAACATTAAGATACTTTTCATTATTTTTACATTAAACCTGCAGTACGGATAATGGATTTACAGCAGCCTAATTTAGGTACTAAATCTTAAACAGTTTAAAAGAAATAATGTACTATGAAAACCATAGTTAAGTTCAGTAAAAATCTTTGTATTGCTTCTATTTTACTTGGGCTTCAACTCAGGGCCTAGGTATTGTCCCTTAGCTCTTTCGCTCAAGGCTAATGTTCTATCACTTTGAAATACAACTCCACTTCTGGTTTTCTGGTTAATTGGGGATAAGAGTTGCATGACTTTCCTGTTCAGACTGGCTGTGAACTACAATCCTCAGATCTCAGCCTCCTGAGTAGCTAGGATTACTAATAGGTATGAGAAACTGGCTCCCACCTGTTTAAAAATTTTAAGGGAAGTGAACAGAAAATAAAATAAAATTCAGTCACATGTTAAATGTCTCCAGCTGCATGTGACTATTGGCTGTCTTAGTGGACATAATAGGCTTGGATGATAAGAAACGATTTTGTTTATTTATTTATTGCTAAGAAAAGAAGCTTTGCTAGAGGACTGTTGTATAATGTTACAGAAATTAAAATCTAATTGGCATGTAATCACCTTTTAGGAACTGCAAGAAATGAATTATGTCTTTTAATATTTTAATATCTTTGGGGCGAAAAAAGTTCTCTATGCGGGAGGCTGAGTATGGGAGAATTGTGATTTGAGGACAACTTGGGCAGTAAAGTACTGTGGACATTAATTCCATGGAGAGCAAGCTGGATGGGGAGGCACACACCTGATGATAGCTAAAAGTAGGCAGATCTTTCCAGGGTACATGCCAGGTTAGAAAGAAACCCAAGGCTTAATAGCAACCAGTGGGAAATCTGGGCAGGCAGGCTGGGTAGGACCATGCCAGCCTAGGAAATACAAGACCCTGAGTTCAAAGTCTATTACAGGAAAAAAAATTCTCCCATTTTACAAAAATCTTTTGCTAACAGCAAAGCCAAATTAGTTTGCATAATGTACCTCATTTGTGTGCAGAATATGTCAACAAATTATTGTTGTTTTAATAGAATGCATTGTTCCTTCTTCTATGAATTTGTCCTTTTGGGAATCATATTTAATAATATTTGTAAAATGTGCAATAATCTCTGTAAAAAGCCCAATGTGAAAGTGTCCCTTTTGTTTTTGTAGACTGAATAATTAGAATGATGATGTTGACTGTTTAGAAGGTGATCCTTTGGTATTGTGGTTATAATTGCCTTCACTCCCAAGACAGAAGATTGCTTGTAATGGCTGAGGTAAAATTCCAGCTCAGTGAAATAATTCCCTTCTCATAAATGGTGATTGATTTGATGGAAAATAAAGCTATAAACTCAGAATTTCCTCAACTGCCTCATAGATGGTAATCATACCCTAAAAGTCTTTTCTGATTTTATTTCCATAATTTCAAATCTATGATTTAGTGAGTCATTGAATGATTTTTAGATTTTAGTGTTATATCTAACCAAGTCTACTTATGCCAAATTCCATCATCCTCCAAATAAAGTGGATAATCTTATGAAACACCCACAAGTCAAAGTCGAAGAGTCTAGGATCTTAATGCAGGAAACTGTGACGATGCCCACTGGCTGTGACGTTGCCTTGCATCACCTGGAGAGGGCCCAAATGGTATGCAAATGCAACAGATGTGGTTACACTCACATATGTGGCATCTGGGGCAAACAGAAAGATGAGATATGAATAAAGAAGGAGACTATTCGAGAAAAACACAAAGGTTAGGAGAGAGAAAAGGTAGCAGTAGGGATGGTAATGAGGTAAATGTAATCCGCATATAAATAGCTTTAACATGTAAATATATGTAAATATTTTACAGGCATATATAATATACATACTACATGCAATGTCATCTAGATTCTATATATCACATAGGCACTATACACCATATAAAATATACATAGCATATGTGTACCATATATAATATATACACTATAGTATAAACAGTATTTATGTATGTATACTATATACTACATTGAGTATATATTACAGTATATATTGAGTACTTTTTATATTACTGTATATAGTTATACTTACTATTTATACTATATAAAATTACATACTATATATAGTACCTACATAGTGTATATTTCATATACTATATACCAACATACCTTATACATTTATGTGTATATTTTAAACATATAATATGTAATATATAATACAATATAGTATATAATATACTATGTAAGATAATACAGTATAATATATAATAATTTGTAATTATATGCATGATATACATATATATGCATGATATAATGTATTATAATATATGATAATATATAGTGTACATTATGTGTAGTATATATAGTAGCATGCTATTTATAGTGTATAAATATAGTGTATATAGAGCATATAATACCAAGTAAATACTTATATGTAGCATATGTCATATATATAGTATATATATAGTATATATATAGTATATATAGTATATATTTAGTGTTATATGGTCTTTTTGTAGCTTTTCTTTTTTTCCAGGGCTGAGGACTGAACCCAGACCCTTGTGCACGCCTGGCAGGCACCCTTCGGCTGGGCTAAACCCCCAGCCCCATATGCTATGTATATACTATGTACTCTATTATCCATACGTACACTATATCATATAGATAGTATAATATATAGTACCTGTTAAGTATTTCCACAGTGAATCTACACTAGTACATTGCTAATGCACTGGGCCACAGAGCTCACCAATTCAACAAGTAAAATTCAATGTTGTAGCTGAACAGCATCAGCTAATTCTCCCGTATTTGTATGCAAATGTCTTCCTTCACTCCCTCAACTTTTTTTTTTCCTGTTGTTGGTGGGGCTTGAACTCAGAACCTAGGGGCTGTCCCTGAGCTGTTTTGCTTAAGGCTAATGCTCTACCACTTTGAGCCACAGTGCCACTTCCAGTTTTCTGGTGGTATACTGGAGACAAGCATCTCCTAGGGACTTTTCTGCCCCAGCTGGCTTAGACTATGATTAGAAAAGAAAAATATGACTCTCAATTCCAACTCTTTGAGATCTTTGTTAACATTTTTGTATCTATCCTTGTATTAGTTTTTGGTGTTGGTGGTGGTGGTGGTTGTGGTGGTGGTGGTGGTGGTGGTGGTGTGTGTGGGGGGGGGGGTTGAATGTATGCCTGTGTGCGTGTGCAGGCCTTCCTGTATCCTGATCTTTGGGCTTGAACTCCAGGTCTGGGCACTGTCCCTAAATTTTTTGCTCAAGGCTAGTGCTCAACCAATTGAACCATAGTGCTACTTTCGGCTTTTTGGTGGTTAATTGGAAAGTCTCTTGGACTTTCCATAACTGGGCTGGCTTCAAACTGTGATCCTCAGGTCTCAGGCTCCTGAGTAGCTAGGATTAGAGGTGAGAGCCACCAGCACCTGGCAACTTCCTAAACTTTATATATATATATATATATATATATATATATATATATATATATATATATAAACATATGTGTAATCTTTAATTATCTTTAAGTAGACACACAAAGGGTTTTCAATTCAGCATGTTAATGAGTACAGTTCATCTTGATCAATGTCACCCCTTCCATTTTTCCCCATCTCTCCCAACCCCCCCTCACTACATGGCACTCTGTGTGTGTTTCTGTGTGTGCATGCACGTGTCTGTGTATAATTTATCGAACCATATTTCTATTCCTTAACAGATGGTTCAGTTATTTTTTTCTTTCATCAAAACAGTACACTAAAAAACATTCTCCATGTGTTGTTCAATACTTGCTTCAAAGTTTAGGCACAGATTCTTAGGGCTGAGATGATTGAGAAAACCCAATATGTAATTTTCCCTAAACTAATATGTAACTTCCCCCTCTAAGGCAATTGGACCTCCTAGTATTCCATCCAGGGTTGTAGGAAAGTCTACGTTGGCATAACACCTCCCATGTGTGTTATTTAAATGTTTACAATTCAAATTTCAAAAGATAAAATGTTTTCTTTTTTCTCATTTGAAAAGGAACATAGAGGAACTATCTGCTATGGAAAGCTATCTGCTCCTGAAACAGTAGAAAACCCAAGGAAGACTAGGAGAATCTCGCCAGCTTTGTAGGGGCAAGAAACTTGCTCTCACTCAAGACACAATGACATAGTGTATCCGGGGAAGAATGGATTCCAGTTTTTCAGATGTTAGAATACCATAAATAAAACAGCCCAGTATTTGCTTATGGACTAAGAATATATTAGCATGTACTTCACAATTATCTAAGAAAAGCTAAATGTGCCTAAATAATTGGGTACTGTATTATTTACAGAGTAGAGACAGGCAATCTACATTCAATACAGATGCATCTTTTTCTTAATGACTATACATAACAATATATAATCGAATTTTTGTTTGTTTTTGGTGCTAGTCGTGAGGCTTAGAAATCAGGGCCTGGGGCATTGCCCCTGAGGTTTTTCTGTGCCCACAGATAGCACTCTATCACTTTCGCCACAGCCTCCTCCTCCCCCCCCCCTCCTCCTCCTTCACCTCTATGGGTTTTTTTTTTTCTAGTTAATTGAAGATAAAAGTCTTTCCTTTAATTGATGATAAAAGACTTTCCTGTCTGGGCTGGCTTTGAACTGCAATCATCAGATCTCAAACTCCTGAGTAGGTAGAATGCCAGGCATGAGCCACCCATGCTCTAAGATAACAGGAAGTTTTGTTACTGACAGATGCTCTCAGAGGTGAAGATCCAAGACTCTTGGCACCCTGAAGGGAGGAATTGCACAGAGGGCATACCACAAGATAATGTAGCAAAGCAGGGAATTTAATAGAGAAAGAAAATCTACCTTTAAATGAAATAAATAGTGCTCCAGGACCAGGAAACTCTGGGAACTAACATGTAGTTACAATTCAAATTTAAATAGATAAAATGTTTTCTTTTTCCCATTTGAAAAAGGACCATAGGGGAATTATCTGCTACTGACACAGAGTAGGAAATACAAGGAGGACTTTCTGCTTTCTACCACCCAGGGAGTGTGTGAGGAATTCTTAGTAACTATACCAGAGGAGGGGATCATGATTGGGAAGATTTTTTTTAGAAGGGATCTGCTCACGTGTAATATTGGCATCCCATAATGGAAATATATGAATGAGATGCGACCTGTGTGCATTAGGGCTTCGTAGGAGTTTATTGCCCAAAGGTCAAGCTAAAGGCACAAGGGGTTCCACTACACACATACCTCAGTTTCCCTTAGAACTGGCCTAGAATTGTAACTACTCCCTGACCACAAATGAAGTGGCATGGGAGGAGCTGGGGAAGAGGAAGAGCTGAAGGTGTTAGGTAGCCATGACTAGGAGAGGGGTGTTGACCTGTGCATTCTTTCTGTGGGATGTGGAAATATTAACATTTAGATTAATTTCTCATGGCAATTGTGCTATTGGATTTCTCTCTCTGTCCAGCTCACTTTAAAAGACTGTAAGTACTGAGGTCTCCTGTGAACCTCAGAAGTAGAAATGTTTGTAGTGAAGGATTGCATCCATTCCATCTTCACTCACAACTACTGCATAGACCTTTTCTCTGTACAGAATGGCAGTGCATTTGTAAAGGTGTAAGCCTTTGCATTCCCAGGACCTTAAAAGAGCATTCAGTTTCTCCAGGTCTCTGAATGAGGCAATTACTTGGCCAGGTCAGAGATAGAACGATAAAGATACATGTAAGA
>NW_027202945.1:0-52500 GCF_024711535.1 Dipodomys merriami
GCCTCATGAAGAGTCTCTACCGAGGGAGCAGCCAACAAGATATCATCCATATAATGGACAATCCGCACCTTTGGAAATTTTTCCTTAACAGGGGTTAATGCAGCCCCCACGAACAATTGACAAATTGTTGGGCTGTTAGCCATCCCTTGGGGGAGAACTTTCCACTGATAGCGAGCATCCGGGGTTTCATGATTAACAGAGGGCAAAGTGAAGGCAAAGCGCTCCCTATCCTTCTCATAAAGAGGTATGGAAAAAAAGCAATCCTTAATGTCTAAAGCCAAGATAGGCCACTCTCTAGGTAATGCCGAGAGCAGTGGAAGTCCCCTTTGGATGGGTCCCATAATTTGCATCTGGGCATTTACTGCTCTAAGGTCATGCAATAATCTCCATTTTCCGGAGGCCTTTTTGATCACAAAGATTGGGGTATTCCAAGATGACACTGAAGGCTCAACATGCCCCAACTGTAGCTGTTCCCGGACAAGAGTTTGTGCTGCTTCCAACTTTTCTCGAGAGAGGGGCCACTGAGGAACCCACACTGCCTTTTGCGTTAACCAAGGTATGGGCACCGCACCTGTGCTGGAAGCTTTATTTTCAGAGGCCCCTAAGAAAAACCCAAACCCTTTCGATCCTGTTTGGGGAGCGGTTCCATCGGCTCCTTGCATCCTTGGAGATGCCGACCGAGCCCTAGGGCGGGCACAAATCCTTGTTGTTTCATCATGTTTTGGCTGGCCTCAGAATAATCATTTGTTAAGGTCAACTTTAGCTGCTGCTGCACATCTCTCCCCCAAAGATTGACAGGAACGTCTACCACAAATGGCTGCATTTTTCCAACCTGGCCTTCGTCTGTTCTCCAAGTCAATTCCTTTGCACTTAACTGTGGGGCATCGGCATAGCCCAGCCCTTGTAAGGTCTGGGAGGATTTCTGAGTTGGCCATTGCTTTGGCCACTCTCCTCTTTGGATGATGCTTCGATCTGCCCCTGTATCCACCAGTCCCTCAAATCTTCTCCCTTCCACCTGGAGAGTTAGCATGGGTCTCTGGTCTAAGGTTATAGATAGGCATGTTAGGTCAACTCCAGTGGAGCCTAGCCCCTTATCTCCCCTCTCTATCTCCTTTGCAGGGAAGTTGTCATGAAGGGAAGGCAAAAGCAGAAGCTGTGCAATTCTGTCCCCGGGGGAAATAGACACCACCCCATGGGGGACATGGCAGAGGACCTTAATAGTCCCCGTATAGTCCGGGTCAATAACTCCCGGAAAAATGATCAAACCTTTCATTGTAGAGGAGGAACGTCCTAAGACTATTCCCACAGTGCCTTTATCTAAGGGTCCTGTCATGTCTGTCTCCACGACCTGGACTCCCATTTGTTGTGTTAATACCAGTCGGGAGGTGGCACAGAGGTCCAACCCTGCTGAGCCTGTGGTTGCCCTCCTTGTGGGTTGGGAGTCAGATCCTGAGCTGCCCCATAAATTTTTGGGCCCTGGGGACGGGGGCCCCCCATCCCGTTTTTTTGATCCTGATCCAGGTTAACATCTTTGTTGGCCTGGGGAATAAGGTGGCCATTAATGTCTCTGACTGATCTGCACTCATTAGCCCAATGCTTCCCTTTTTTACATCGAGGGCACACCCCAGGGGTCCTAGCGGGTCGGGACACTTCCTGGGGAAGTTTTTCCTTCTGAGGGCATTGTCGCTTAAAGTGGCCTAACTGGCCACAGCGAAAGCATCCCTTTTTGCTGTTATCCCGGGCCGCTTTAGCTGCCGACAAGTCCGCAGCAGCCAGCCCCGCATTGGTTAGGGGACCGCCAACCTCCCTGCATGCTTTTAACCATGCCTCCAAGCTCTGAGTTCTTACTGGGGTAATAGCCCGCTGGCACTCTTTAGTACTCTGCTCAAAAATGATCTGTTGTGGGGGGAGGGGGGTATAATTGGGTGGGGGGAGGGGGGTAAAATTGGGTGGGGGGAGGGGGGAGGCAGGGAAGGGAAGTGAAGGGTAAACAAAGGAGGAGGCTGCAATGCTTGCTAAGAAATGTATGCATTATTCTGCCCATGTAATTGTAGCCCCTCTGTACAGTATGTTCTCAAATAAAATAAAATACAATTTAAAAAAAAAAAAAAAAAAAAAAAAAAAAAAAAAAAAGGCAAAAAAAAAAAAAAAAATGATCTGTTGTACAAACGGCATGGCAGTCTCTAGGTTTCCCAAGATGCGCTCTGCCGTCTCCAACATGCGAGCAACAAAATCAGAAAATGGCTCACTAGGGCCTTGGGTAATTTTTGTTAAGCGACCCGCCGTTTCCCCTTTCTTGGGGAGGGCTCTCCATGATTGGTAAAAAAGGGCATTTACCTCAATAGGGTACCGCGTCTGGTTTTCAGTATAGGGCCCTAGCCCCAAAAGCATGTCCACGTTCCATTCGGGGTGCCCATCTCGAATGTTTTGTCTATACTGGGCCTGGGCTTTATCCTGGGCAATGGATCGGAAATCTAGGTATTGCCCGTGATTAAGGCAAGTCCGGGCTACCTCAAACCAATCAGTGGGTGTCATAGCGTGTACGGTCAATCTCAAGAGCAGGGCTGTAGTATAATTAGCTGTTACCCCGTAGGATCGGACTGCTTCAACTAAATCTTTAAGTTGAGTATAAGACACGGGTTCAAAAGTTCTCTCATTGGTGGTAGGATTTTCAAAGACCGGAAACGCGGCCGCTAACCGCGACCAAGTATTGCCTTTTATAAAATGGCTCCTCCCCGTTTCTGGGTATGGGGGGGGAGCAGATGGGCAGAGGCCAGTCTGGCCGCTTCCCTTTTGTCGTGGCCTTGGGTCTGTTGTCAGAGCACGCCACCCCCCATATCTGCCTGCCTCATACTCGGCTGCTACCTTTTCTAGATCTTCAGCATTGCCCGGATCGAGCTGACTTTCCTCTCCCTCTGAGTGACTTTCAACGTCACTTTGTGGGTCCCGCCCTTCCACATGTAGGGCGGAGAACCGATTAGAAAATTCCTTCAGTGAAGGGTATAAAGAGTTTTTTATTGGAGTCTCCCTTTCAGATGTTTTGTCAAGGCTCTTTTCCTTTTGAGCTTGTGAGGGCTGCAGTCCCTCCTGTTTTGACTCTCTAGAGTCCTTCTGTCCTTTTTTCTTTTTTCTTTTTTGCCTTTTTTCTTCCTCCCTTTCCAATGCTGACTCTGAAAGACTATCCTGGTGTTGCATCAAAACCCTACGCCCCTCCCGTATTAGATCAGAACCACCCTCCTCAAGGCAAGCGCGAATCATTCGCCACAGGGGGAGAGTCGCACCTGTCACTTGACCCTCTTCCTGGTCCCTAGCCAGGTCCTTACCCAGCTTATCCCAGCACGGGAGCGTAAGGTCTCCCGAAACTGCGAACCATGGGGCCTGTCTGTCAAAATCACTCAGCACCTTCTGGACCGTGGCTTTGGAAACTTTAAGCCCCCGCTGCCTTAACAAGGCCTGAAGAGGTGCATAAAAGTCCGTTAAGCCGCAGGGCTTGTCTTGTCCGTTTCCCATGTCGCACCCTTATGTACGAGTGACTTATCTCTCGGGGCGAAGACCACGTGATCTACCGCGGCTTTACTTTCGCTTTACAATTGTTTGCTATTAACAGCGGCACGCCTTCCCAGGTTCGCTACAATGTAGGCAAACACAGAGAACCACTAAAAAAACAAACCACAAGGGAAGAAGCAACGCAAGCAACCAGTAATCTACCGTGAACAGCATACCGGGGGATACTTACCGACGTCTCCTCTCCGTGTGTTGAGTTCTGGCTCCTGTTCAGCCTCTCGCACGGGTCCCGGGTCTCGGCACCACTTGTTGAGACCGCCTTCTCTACCAGCGAGGAAGAACGACCACCACACCAGGAGTCTTCTCAGATCACACTTTATTGGAGAGCCTTTTAGTTGTAGGAGAGCTTGGGCACGAGAGAGCGAGCACAGAAAAAATGGCCGCTTATATAGGGAATAGGGACACGTGTCGTCCTATCATTGGTCGTCTGCCTTTCACCGTCACCAAGTGCCACGGGATTGGCTGGGGACTCTACGTGGCTCGCGCATGCGCAAAGCCCAGGACCCACCGTCCCGCCAAGCACTGCCTAATATGGAGTTGTTTACCTCAACGCTGGAAGGGATTGGGCGGAGCCTAATTGCATTCGCCCCGGCTCCCCACACCTAACCCTAACAATAACACTAACCCTCACCCTAACCCTAACCTCACACTCACCCTAACCCTCACCCTAAAACCTATCTTCACCCTAACCCTCACCCTAACTCTAAACCTAACCCTAAACCTCACCCTAACCCAAACACTAACCATAACCCTTAAACTAACCCTGAACTTCACCCTAACCCTAACCCTGCCTCTCATCCTAACCACCATCCTAACCCTATCTCTAAACCCTCACCCTGACCCTAAACCTAATCCTAAACCTCACCTGCACTCTAATAGTCACGCTCACCGTCACCCTCACCCTAACCCTCAATCTCACCCTAAACATCAACCTATACCTAACCCTCACCCTAACCCTAAGCCTAACACTCATCCTAATCCTAACCCTCACCCACATCTAATCCTCAGCCTATCCCTAACCCTAACCCTAACGCTCACACTCACCCTAACCCTAACCCTCAAACTCACCTTCACCCTCAGCTTAAACCTAAGCCTAACAATAACCCTAACCATAACCCTCACAATCACCCTCATCCTAAGCCGAAGCCTAACCCTAAACCTAACACTCAAACTCACCCTCACCCTAACCGTAACCCAAACCCTCAACCAAACCCTCACCCTCAACCTAAACATCACCCTAAACCTAACCTTCAAACTAACCTTTAGCTTAACCCTCAATCTAACCTTAACCCTCACACTCACCCTCACCCTCAGGCTCACCCTAACCCTAATCCTAACCCTAACCCTAACCCTCACCCTCACCCTCAACCTAAACCTATTTCTAACCCTCACCCTCACCCTATCACTAACCCTAACCCTAACCCTCACATAACCCTAACCCTAACCTTCAACGTCACCCTAACCCTCACCATTACCCGAACCCTCACCCTAACCCTAACCCTCACCCACACACTAACGCTCAAGCTCACCCTCACCCTAAACCTCAACTAATCGTCACACTAACCCTCACCCTAATCCTAACCCTAAACCTCACCCTAACCCTAAGCATAACCATAAACCTAACCCTCACCCTAACACTCACCCTAAACCTAACCCTCTCCCTAACCCTAAAACTCACCCTAATCCTCACCCTAACCCTCACTCTCACACTCACCCTCACCCTAACCCTCACCATAACCCTCACCCTAACCCTAATGCTAACTCTAACACTCACCCTAACCCTCATGCTATCACTTACCCACACCCCAAACCTAAGCCTAACCTTAAACCTCACCCTCACACTAAACCTCACCCTAATCCTAAACCTAATCCTAACCGTCACCCTCACCCTATCCCTAACCCTAACCCTAACCCTCACATAACCCTAACCCTAACCTTCAACATCACCCTAACCCTCACCATTACCCGAACCCTCACCCTAACCCTAACACTCACCCACACCCTAACGCTCAAGCTCACCCTTACCCTAAACCTCAACTAATCGTCACCCTAACCCTAACCATTACCTAACCAAGACCCTCAGCCTAACCCTCAACTTCACCCTAACCCTCACCCTCACACTAGACCTCACCCTAACCATAAACATAACCCTAACCCTAAACCTTACTCTCACCCTCAGGCTCACCCTCAGCCTAAACCTAACCCTATCCTTAATCCTAACCCTAACCCTCACCCTCAATCTAAGCCTCACCATAACCTTTACCCCCACCCTCACCCTCAACCTAAACGTAACCCTCACACTAAACCTAACCCTCATCCTAAACTTAACCCTACCCCTCACCCTAAACATAACCCTAACCCTAAAGCTCACCCTCACGCTAGCCCTCACCCTAACCCTAATTCTAACCCTAACCCTTATCCTCACCCTAAACCTCACACTAGCCCTAACCCAAGTCCTCAGTCTAACCCTAACCCTAACCCTTACCCTAACCCTCAACTTCAGGCTAACCCTCACCGTTACTCTTACCATCACGCTCGTCCTAAACCTCACCCTAAACCTAACCTAATCCATCACTATAACCCTAACCCCCACCCTCACCATCACCCTCATCATAACCCTATGCCTAAGCCTAACCCTAACCCTTTCCCTCACCCTCACCCTAGCCCTCACCCTAACCCTAATCCTAACCCTAACCCTAACCCTAACTCTCACCCTAACCCTAAGGCTAAACATCACCCTAAGCCTAATCCTCTCCCCAACCATCACCCTCAACCTTAACTTAAGCCTAAGCCTAATACTAATCCTAACCCTCACACTCACCCTCACCCTAAACCTAATCCTAACCCTAACCCTAAACCTCAACCTAACCCTCACCCTAAACCTAACGCTAACCCTAACACTAGCACTAACCCTAACAATCACCATATCCCTCAGCCTCAACCTAACTCTAACTCTAAACCTCACCCTCACCCTATCCCTAATCCTAACCTTATCCTTAAACCTCACACTAACCCTAACCCTAAATCTCACCCTCACCCTCACCCAAACCGTAACTCTAACCCTAACCCTAACATTAACACTAATCCTAACCCTAAAACTAACCCTAAACCTAACGCTAAACTTCACCCTCAGCCTCACCCTAATTGCAAATGTAACCTAACCATAACACTTACAATGATCCTAACCCTAATCCTAACCATCACCCTCACCCTAACCCTAATCCTCACCCTAACCCAGACCCTAACCCTAACCCTGACCCTCACTGTAACCCTCACCATCATCTTAAGCCTCACCCTCACCCTAACCCTAACCCTCACCCTAACCCTTGACCTCACCCTAATCCTAACACTAAGCCTAAACAAAAACTCACCCTAACCCTCACCCTCAACCTAACTGTAACCCAAAACCTAACGATCAACCTAACCCTCACCCTAACCCTAACCCTAAACCTAACCCTAAACCTCACAGTAACCCTAACCCTCACCCTAAACCTAACCCTACCCCTCACCCTACCCCTCATTGTAACTCTAATCCCAACCCTAACACTCACCCTCACCGTCACCCTAACACTCACACTAACCCTAACCATCACCCAAACCCTAACCCTCACACTCTCCAGAACCCTCATCCTCACTCTAACACTCACCCTCACCCCAACCCTCACCCTTACCTAATCCTCACCCTAACCCTAACCCTCACACTAACCCTAAACTTAACTTTAACCCTACTCCTCACCCTACCCCTCTCCCTAACTCTAACCGTAACCCTAACACTAACCCTCACCCTAATCCTAACCCTTACCCTCACCCTCACCCTAAACCTTACCCTTAACTTAAATCTCACCCTAACTCTAACCCTCATTCTACACATCACCCTAACCATAACCCTCACTCTAATGCTAACCCTGTCACTCACACGAAACCTGACACTCACCCTAACCCTCAACCTAATCCTAACCTCCAACCTAAAATTAACCCTCACCCTAACCCTAACGCTAACCCTCACCCTATCCCTAACCCTCACCCTAACCTTTATCCTCACTCTAAACCTATCCCTCACAGTAACCCTAATCCACACCCTAACTCTAACTCTACCCCTCACCCTAACACTCACTCTAACGCTAACCCCAGCCCTCACTGTCACCCTAACACTCAGCCTAATCCTCAACCTTATCCTCACCCTAACCCTAACCCTAAGCCTAACCCTCACCCTAAACCTTAACCTCATCCTCATCCTAAACCTAAACCTCACCCTAACCCTAAACCTAACCCTAAACCTCACCCTAGCCCTCACCCTAACCCTAATTCTAACCCTAACCCTCACCCTAATCCTAAACCTAGCCCTAACCCTTACCCTATCTCTAACCCTCACCCTAACCCTAGCCCTCACCCTAACCCTAATAGTAACCCTCACCCTCACCCTAACCCTAACCCTCATCCTCACATTAACCCTAACCCTAAAAATCAGTCTAACCCTCACCCTAACCCTAACCCAAACCCTTACCCTAACCCTCACCCTAACACTAAAACTCACGCTTATATTAAACCTCACCCTCAGCCTAACCCTCACCTTTACCCTTACCATAACCCTCACCCTAACACTCACCATATCCCTAACCCTCACCCTAGCCCTCACCCTAAACCTAACCCTAACCCTCACCCTCACCTTCACCCTCACCCTCAGCCTAATAACACTATCACTATTCCTAAAACTAAACCTCACCCTCACCCTAACCATCACCCTAATTCTTACCCTCACACTAATCCCAACCCTAACCTTAAATCTAACTCTCACACTAAACCTAACCCTCACCATAAACTTAACCCTACCCCTTATCCTAACACTCACCTTAACCCTAACGCTAAACCTCACCCCAACCCTCAGCCTAAACCTCCCCGTCACCCTAAAGCTGACTCTAACCCTAATAATAATCCTAAACCTCACCAGAACTCTAACCTTCACCCTCACCCTAACCCTCACCCTAATCCTAAGCCTAACCCTCAGCCTAAACCTCAGCCTAACCCTCACCCTAACCCTAAGGATAACCCTAATCCTAACACTCACCCTAACCCTCACCCTCACCCTAACACTAAACCTCACCCTAATCCTCACCCTAACCCTCACTCTCACTTGCATCCTCACCCTCAACCTCACCCTAGCCCTAATGCTAACTCTAACCCTCACCCTTATCCTCATGCTATCACTTACCCACACCACAAACCTATCCCTAACCTTAAAACTCACCCTCACCCTAAACCTCACCCTAACCCTAAACCTAATCCTAACCCTCACCCTAACACTTACCCTCACCCTAACACTAAACCTCATACTAACCTTAAGCCTCACCATAACCCTAAACCTCACCCTCACCATAACCCTAACCCTAACTCTAACCCTAACACTCACGCTAACCCTAAACCTAACACTAACCCTAACACTAACCATCACCCTAACCCTAACCCTAACTCTAAACCTAAACCTCAACCTCAACCTAACCCTAACCCTAAACCTCACCCTAAACCTAACCCTAAACCTCACCTTCATCCTAACCCTCATCCTAACCTTCACCCTAAACCTAATCCTAACCATCACCCTAACCCTAATCCTCAAGCTCAACCTAACCCTTAGCATAACCCTAACCCTAAACCTAAACCTAAACCTAACCCTAACCCACACAATCACCCTCACCCTAACCTTAACCCTAAGCATAACCTATCCCTAACACTAACCCTCACCCTAACACTTCCCCTCACCCTAACACTACCCTAACTCTAACACTAACCCTCACAATAACCCTAACTCTCACCTTAACCCTAAACCTCACCCTAACCCTAAAGCTAAACTTCACCCTCACCCTAGCCCTCACTGTAACCTTAATTCTAAACCTAACCCTCAACCTAATCATAACCCTCATCCTCACCCCAAACCTCACACTAACCCTAACCTAATCCTCAATCTAACCCTCACCCTATCCCTAACCCTTAACCTAACCCTCACCCTAACCCTATCCCTCACCCTTATCTTAACTCTCACCCTCAGCCTAACCCTCACTTTTATCCTTACAATCACCCTCACACTAACCCTCACCCATACCCTAACCCTCACCATAGCCCTCACCCAACCCTAAACCCAACTCTCACCCTCACCCTCACCCTCAGCGTAACATTAACCGTATCACTATACCTAACCCTAAACCTCACCCTCACCCTAATCCTTAACCTCACATTAATCCTAACCCTAAACCTATCCATAACCCTACCCCTTATCCTAACCCTCACATTAACCCTAACTCTAACCCTCACCCTAAACCTCACGGTCACCCTAAACCTAACCCTAACCCTAATAATAACCGTAACCCTCACCCTAATACTAACCCTCACCCTCACCCTAACCCTCAACCTAACCCTCACCCTAATCCTAATCCTAACCCTCAGCCTAACCCTGAAACTAACCCTAAGCATAACCCTAACCCTAACCCTCACACTAACCCTCACCCTAAACCAAACCCTAACCCTAACCCTCACACGCAGCCTAAACCTCACACTAACCCTTAACCTCATCCTCACCCTAAACCTCACACTTAATCGAACCCTCACCATAACTCTAACCCTAACCGTCACCCTCACCGTCACCCTCACGCTAACCCTAACCCTAACCCTCAACCTAACCCTAAAACTCACCCTAATCCTCACCTTAAACCAAACTCTCACCCTCACCCTCACCCAAACCCTAAACTTAACCCTCACGCTAACCCTAATGCTAACTCTAACACTCACCCTAACCCTCATGCTATCACCCACACCACAAACCTAACCCTAACCTGCACCCTCACCCTCACCCTAAACCTCACCCTAACCCTAAAACTAATCAAACCCTAACCCCCACCCTCAACCTAACCCTCACCATAACCCTTACCCTCACCCTCACCCTCACCCTAACCATTACCCTCACACTAAACCTAACCCTCACCCTAAACCTAACCCTTCACCTCACCCTAACCCTCACCCTAAACTTAGCCCTTACCCTAACCCTCACCCTCATGCTAACCCTCACCCTAACCCTAATTCTAACCCTAACCCTCATCCTCACCCTAAACCTCACACTAACCCTAACCCTAATCCTCAATCTAACCCTAACCTTAACACTTACCCTAACCCTCACCCTAACCCTAACCCTCACCCTTACTGTAACCCTCACGTTCAGCCTAACCCTCAACTTTACTCTTACCATCACGCTCATACTAACCCTCACCCTAACCCGAACCCTCATCCAAAACCTCCCTCTAACAATAACAATATCCGTCACCATAACCCTAACCCTCAACCTCACCATCACCCTCAGCCTAAACCTATGCCTAAACCTAACCCTAACCCTAACCCTCACCCTCACCCTAGCCCTCACCCTAACCCTAATCCTATCCCTAACCCTCATGCTAACCCTCACACTAACCCTAAGGATAAACATCACAAAAAGCCTAATACTCATATCCACCCTCACCCTCAGCCTAACCCTAAGCCTAAGCCTAATCCTAACCCTAAACCTCACACTCACCCTCACCCTAACCTAATCCCAAACCTAACCCTAAACCTCAACCTAACCCTCACCTTATACCTAATGCTAACCCTAACACTAGCCCTAACCCTGACCCTCACCCTAACCCTCCCCCTCAACCTAACTCTAACCCTAAACCTCACCCTGACCCTATCCCTAATCCTAACCCTAACCCTAACCCTAAAATTAACCATCACCCTCACCCTCACCCTCACCCAAACTGAAAGTCAAACCCTAACCCTAACATTAACACTAATCCTAACCCTAAAACTAACCCTAACCCTAACCCTAAACTTCACCCTCAGCCTCATCCTCACTGGAAATGTAACAGTAACCATAACACTTACAACAACCCTAACCGTAATCCTAACCATCACCCACTCCCTAACCCTAATGCTAACCCTAACCATCACGCTAACATTAACCCTCACCCTCACTGAAACCCTAACCCTCATCTTAACTCTCAACCTAACCCTAAGCCTAACCCTCACCCTAACCCTTAACCTCACCTTAATCCTAACACTAAGCCTAACCTAAATCTCACCCTAATCCTCACCCTCTGCCTAATCCTAACCCAAACCCCAACCCTCAACCTAACCCTCACCCTAACCCTAACCCTAACCCTAAACCTCACATTAACCCTAACAATCACCCTAACCATAACCCAAACCCTCACCCTAACCCTGATGCTAACTCTAACCCTCACCATTACCAGAACCCTAAACCTAACCATAAACCTCACCTTAAGGCTAACTCTAACCCTAAACCTAACCCTAACCCGCACCCTAACCCTAACCCTCACATTCACCCTCACCCTCAGCTTAATCCTAAGCCTAACCTTAACACTAACCCTAACCCTCACACTCACCCTCACCTTAACCCTAATCCTAAACTTACCCTATCCGTGCACCTAACCCTCACCCTAACCCTCACCCTAAGCCTAACCCTAACACTAACCCTAACCCTAACACTCACCCTAACCCTCACCCTAACCCTAACTCTAACCCGAAACCTCAACTTCACCCTAACCCTAAATCTCACCCTAACCCTAACCATAAATCTCACCCTAACCCTAACCCTAAACCTCACCCTCACCCTCAAACTCACCATAAATATAAACCTAACCCTAACCCTAACAATAACCCTAACCGTAACCATAAACCTCACCCTAACCATAACCCTCACCCTAACGCTAAACCTCACCCTAACATTTACCCTCACCCTAACACTAACCCTCACACTAAACCTAACCCTCACCATAAACATACACATCACCCTAACCCTAACCCTAACCCTAACCCTAATTCTAACACTAACCCTCACACTAACCCTAACCCTAATCCTCAATCTAACCCTAACCCTAACCCTTACACTAACCCTCAACCTAAACCTAACCATTACCCTTACTGTAACCCTCAGGCTCATACTAACCCTCAACCTAACACGAACCCTCATCCTAACCCTCACCCTAAACCTAACCATATCCATCACCATAACACTAACCCTCACCCTCACCATCACCCTCAGCCTAAACCTATGCCTAAGCCTAACCCTAACCCTAACACTCACTGTCACCTTAGCCCTCACCCAAACCCTAATCCTACCGCTAACCCTCATCCTAACCCTCACCTTAACCCTAATGCTAACCATCACCCTAAGCCTAATACTCAACCCCACCCTCACCCTCACCCTAACCCTAAGCCTAACACTCACCCTAACCCTAACCCTCACCCTCATCTAACCCTCTTCCTATCCCTAACCTTAACCCTAATGTTCACAGTCACCCTAACCCTAACCCTCAAACTCACCTTAACCTCAGCTTAAACCTAAGCCTAACCATAACCCTAACCCTAAACCTCACAATCACCCTCACCCTAAGCTTAACCCTAACCCTAAACCTCACCCTCACCCTCACCTTCACCCTCACCTTAACCCTAACCCAAACCCTCAACCAAAACTTCACCCTCAACCTCACCCTAACCCTCACCCTCAAACTAAACATCACCCTAAACCTAACGCTCACCTTAACCCTTAGCCTAACCCTCACCCTAACCCTAAACCTCACCCTCACCCTCACCCTCAGGCTCACCCTAACCCTAATCCTAACCCTAACCCTCACGCTCATCCTCAACCTAAACCTATCCCTAACCCTAACCCTCACCCTCACCCTAACCGTAACCTCTAACCTAACCCTAAGCCTCAACATAACCCTAACACTAACCCTAAACCTAACACTAACCCTAACCCTCCCCTTAACCTCAGCCTAAGCCTAAGCCTATCCCTAACCCTCACACTCAGCCTTACCCTAAAACTAACCCTAAGCCTCACCCTCACCCTCAACCTCAACCTAAACCTAACCCAAACACTCATCCGAACCTTCACACTCACACTCACACTAACCCTCAACCTCACCCTAAACATCACCCTAACCCTAACCCTCACCCTAACCCTTACCCTCACATTAACCCTAACCCTCACTCTAACCCTAACCCTCAACCTAACCCTTACCCTCACCCTAACACTAAGCCTAATCCTAACTGGAACCCTCACAGTAACCCTAAACCTCACCCTAACCCTAACCCTCACAGTAAACGTAACACTCACCCTAACCCTAACCCTACACCTCACCCTACCCCTCACTCTGACCCTAACCCCAACCCTAACCCTCACCCTCACCGTCACCCTAACACTCAACCTAACCCTAACCCTCACCCAAACCCTCTCACACTCTCAAGAACACTCATCCTAACTCAAACACTCACCCTCAAAATAAACATAACCCTAAGCCTAACCCTCACCATAACCGTATCCCTAACCCTCACACTAACAGTAACCCTAAACCTCACCCTCACTCCAACCCTCACGCTTACCTTCTCCTCACCCTAACCCTAACCCTCACACTAACCCTAACCTTAACTCTTTCCCTACCCCTCACCATACCTCTAACCCTCACCCTCACCATAAACCTAACCCTTACCCTCACCCTCACCCTAACACTCACCGTAGCATTAACCCTCACCCTAACTCTAACCCTCATCAATAACTTAACCTTCACTGTCACCCTCACCCTAAGCCTCACCCTCATTCTACACATCACCCTAAACATAACCCTCACCCTAACTCTAAACCTATCACTTACCTTAACCCTAACACTCACCCTAACCCTCACCCTAACTTCCAACCTAACACTAACCCTAACCCTAACACTAAACCTCACACTAACCCTAACCATCACCCTAACCCTAAACCACACACTAACACTAACCCTAACCCTCACCCTCAACCTCGCCCTCACCCTAACCCTAACCCTCATCCTGACACTAAACCTAACACTAACCCTAACACTAATACTCAATCTAACCCTCACCCTCACCATAACATTTTCCCTAACCCTCACCATAACCCTAACCCTCACCCTTACCGTAACCCTCACCCTTGGCCTAACTCTCACCTTTATCCTTACCGTCACCCCCACCCTAAACCTTACCCTAAACCTAACCCTCACACTAACCCCCACCCTAAACATAACTCTACCCCTAAACCTCATCCTCACACTAACCCTAACTCTAACCATAACCCTAACACTAAACGTCACCCTAGCCCTGACCCCCACACTCACCCTCACAGTAACCGTAACCCTAACCCTAACCCTAGGAATAACACCTCACCCTAACCCTTAACCTCATCCTCACCCTAAACCTCAAAATTAACCGAACCCTCACCGTAACTCTAACCCTAATCGTCACCCTCAACGCCACCCTCACACTAACCCTAACCCTAACCCTCACCCTAACCCTAAACCACACCCTAATCCTGACCTTAAACCTCACTCTCACCTGCAACCTCACCCTAAACCTAAACCTAACCCTAATGCTAACTGTAACACTCACCCTAACCCTCAGGCTATCACTTACCGACACCATAAACCTAACCCTAACCTTAACCCTCAACCTCACCCTAAACTTCACCCTAACCCTAAACCTAATCCTAACGCTCAACCTCACCCTAAACCTCACCCTCACCCTAACCCTCACAATAACCCTTACCCTCACCCTCACCCTCACCCTAACCGTAACCCTCACCCTAAACCTAACCCTCACCCTCAACCTAACCCTACCCCTCACCCTAACCCTCAAACTAAACTTAACCCTAACCCTAACCCTCAGCCTCATGCTAGCCCTCACCCTAACCCTAATTCTAACCCTAAACCTCACCCTAACCCTCATCGTCACCCTAAACCTCACACTACCCCTAAACATAATCCTCAATCTAACCCTAACCCTAACCCTTACACTAACCTTCAACCTAAACCTAACCCTCACCCTTACTGTAACCCTCAGGCTCATACTAACCCTCACCCTAACACGAACCCTCATCCTAACCCTCACCCTAAACCTAAACATATCTATCACCATAACACTAACCCTCACCCTCACCATCACCCTCAGCCTAAACCTATGCCTAAGCCTAACGCTAACCCCAACCCTCACATTAACCCTAACCCTAACCCTCAACCTAACCCTTACCCTCACCCTAACACTAAGCCTAATCCTAACTTGAACACTCACAGTAACCCTAAACCTCACCCTAACCCTAACCCTCACAGTAAACCTAACTCTCACCCTAAGCCTAACCCTACACCTCACCCTACTTCTCACTCTAACCCTAGCCCCAACCCTAACCCTCACCCTCACCATCACCCTAACACTCACCCTAACCCTAACCCTCACCCAAACCCTAACTCTCACACTCTCAAGAACACTCATCCTAACTCAAACACTCACCCTCAAAATAAACATAACCCTAAGCTTAACCCTCACCCTAACAGTAACCGTAAACCTCACCTTCACTCCAACCCTCATGCTTACCTTATCCTCACCCTAACGCTAACCCTCACACTAACCGTAACCTTAACTCTAACCCTACCCCTCACCCTAACTCTAACCCTAACCCTCACCATAAACCTAACCCTTACCCTCACCGTCACCCTAACCCTCACCGTAACATTAACACTTACCCTAACACTAACCAGCATCCATACCTTAACCTTCATTGTCACCCTCACCCTAACCCTCAACCTCATTCTACACATCACCCTAAACATAACCCTCACCCTAACCCTAACCCAATCACTTACCTTAACCCTAACACTAACCCTAACACTCACTTCCAACCTAACATTAAACCTGACCCTAACCCTAATGCTAACCCTCACCCTAACCCTAAACCTCACCTGACCCGTACCCTCACTCAAACCCTAACCCTCACACTATCCCTAATCCTCACCCTAAACCTAACACTACCCCTCAACCTAAACTTCACTCTAACCCTAACCCCAACCCTAACCCTCACCCTCACCGTCACCCTAACACTCACCTTAACCCTCAACCTTACCCTCACCCTAATCCTAACCCTAACCCTAACCCTCACCCCCACACTAACCCTCACCCTAAACCTTAACCTCACCCTCACCCTAACCTTAAACCCTACCCTAACCCTAACCCTAACCCTAAACCTCACCCTAGACCTCACCCTAACCCTAATTCTAACCCTAATCCTCAACCTAACCCTAAACCTCATCCTCACCCTAAACCTCATATTAACCCTAAACCTAATCCTCAATCTAACCCTCACCCTAACCCTAACCCTACCCATTATCCTAACCCTCACCTTAACCCTAACGCTAACCCTCACCCCAACCCTCACTCTAAAGCTCACCGTCACCCTAAACCTGACCCTAACCCTAATAATAACACCAACCCTCACCAGAACCCTAACCTTCACCCTCACCCTAACCCTCACCCTAACCCTCACCCTAATCCTAAGCCTAACCCTCAGCCTAACCCTCACCCTAACCCTAAGGATAACCCTAATGCTAACCCTCACCCTAACAATAACCCTCACCATAACCCTAAAACTCACCCAAATCCTAACCCTAAACCTCATCCTTACCCTCACCCTCACCCTACCCCTCAACCTAACCCTTATCCTAACCTTCACCCTAATCCTAACCATCACCCTTAGGGGAACACTCACCCTCAGCCTAACCCTCACATTTACTCTTATCGTCACGCTCATCCTAACCCTCACCCTAACCCTAAACCTCATCCTAACACTCACCCTAACCCTAACCCTATCCATCACCCAAAAATTAACCCTCACCCTTACCCTAACCATCAGCCTAACCCTAAGCCTAAGCCTAAGCCTAACCCTAACCCTCACCCTCACCCTAGCCCTAACCCTAAAACTAATCCTAACTCTAACACTCATCTTAACCCTCACCCTAACCCTAACCCTAACCACCACCCAAAACCTATTTCTCACCTCCACCCTCACCCTCATCCTAACCATAAGCCTAAGCCTAACCCTAAACCTAACCCTCATACTCACCCTAGCCCGCACCCTAACCCTAATCCAAACCATAAGCCTCATCCTAACCCTCATCCTAAACCTAAGCCTAAACCTCAAACTAACGCTAACCCTAACCCTCAACCTAACCCTAACCCTCACCCTCACCGTAACCCTAACCCTAACACTCACTCTAAACCAAAACCTAACCCGAAACCTAAACCTCACCCTAAACATAACCCTAAACATAACCCTCACCCTAGACCTCACCCTAACCCGAATCCTAACCCTATACCACATCCTAACCCTTACCCTAACCCTAAACCTAACCCTCAAATTAACCCTAAACCTCAACCTCACCCTTAGCCTAAAGCTAAGCCTAGGCCTAACTCTAACCCTAACCCTCACACTCACCCTCATCCTACCCTTAATCCTAAATCTAACCCTATCTTTAACCCTAACCCTCACCCTCACCCTAGCCCTAAACCTAAACCAAATCCTAACCCTAACCCTCATCCTAACCCTCACCCTAACCCTAACGCTAACCATCACCCAAAATCTATTTCTCACACCCACCCTCACCCTCAGCCTAAACCTAAGCCTAAGCCTAACCCTAACCCTAACTCTCACCCTCACCCTAGCCTGCACCCTAACCATAATCCAAACCATAAACCTTAACCTCACCCTAACCCTAACCCTCAACCTCACCCTAAGCCTAAACCTAAGCCAAACCCTAACCCTAAAACTAACCCTCACACTCACCCTCAACCTAACCCTAATCCTAATCCCACCCCAACCCTACCCCTCACCCTAACCCTAAATTTCACCCTAAACATAAAACTAATTCTCATCGTAAACCTAACCCTCACCCTAACCCTTACCCTCACCCTCACCCTCAAGCTAACGTAACCTTAACTCTCACCCTAACCCTAAAACTCATCCTAATCCTCACCTTAACCCTCACTCTCACCCGCACCCTCACCCTAACCCTAAACCTAACCCTCACCCTAAACCTAATGCTAACTCTAACACTAACCCTAACCCTCATGCTATCACTTACCCACACCACAAACCTAACCCTAACTTTAACCCTCACCCTCACCCTAAACCTCACCCTAAACCTAAACCTAATCCTAAACCTCACCCTCACCCTAACACTAACCCTAACCCTCACCCTCACCCTAACCCTCTCCATAAACCTTAACCTCACCCTCACACTCACCCGAACCATAACCCTCAAACTAAACCTAACCCTCACCCTAAACCTAACCCTACCCCTCACCTTAAACCTCACCCTAAACTTAACCTTAACCCTAACCCTCACCCTAATGCTAGAACTCACCCTAACCCTAATTCTAACCCTAAACCTCACCCCAACCCTCATCCTCACCCTAAACTTCACATTACCCCTAACCTTAATCCTCAATCTAACCCTAACCCTAACCCTTACCCTAACCCTCACCCTTACTGTAACCCTCACTTTTACTCTTACCGTCACACTCCTACTAACCCTCACCCTAACCCGAACCCACATCCTAACCCTCACCCTTACACTAACCCTATCCATCACCATAACCCTAAAGTTCACCCTCACCATCACCCTCAGCCTAAACCTAACCATAACCCTAACCCTCACCCTCACCCTAGCCCTTACCCTAACACTAATCCTAACCATAAACCTCATCCTAACCCTCACCCTAAACCTAAGGCTCACCATCACCCTAAGCCTAATACTCAAACCCACCCTCACCCTCAGCCTAACCCTAAGCCTAAGCCTAATCATAACCCTAACCCTCACACACACCCTCACCCTAACCCAAATCCTATCCCTAACCCTAACCCTAACCCTCACCCTAACCCTCCCCCTCAACCTAAGTCTAACCCTAAACCTCACCCTGACCCTATCCCTAATCCTAACCCTAACCCTAAACCTCACCCTATCCCTAACGCTAACCCTCATCCTCACCCCCACCCTCACCCAAACAATAAGTCTAAACCTAACCCTAACATTAACACTAATCCTAACCCTAAAACTAACCCTAAACCTAACCCTAACCTTCAGCCTCACTGCAAATGTAACCCTAAAAATAACACTTACAATAACCCTAATCCTAATCTTAAACATCACCATCACCCTAACCATAATCCTAAACCTAACCCTCACCCTAACATTAACCCTCACCCTCACTGAAACCCTAAAGCTCATCTTAACCCTCACCCTAACCCTAAGACTAACCCTCACCCTAACCCTTAACCTCACCCTAATCCTAACACTAAGCCTAACCTAAACTTCACCCTAAACTTCATAATCACCCTAATCCTAACCCAAACCCTAACCCTCAACCTAACCCTCAAACTAACCCTAACCCTAACCCTAAACCTCACATTAACGCTAACACTCACCCTAAACCTAACCCTACCCCTCACTCTTAGCCTAATGCTAACTCTAACCCTCACCATTACCAGAAACTTAACCCTAACCCTAACCCTAAACCTCACCTTAAGCCTAACTCTAACCCTAACCCTAACCGTAACCCGCACCCTAAACCTATCCCTCACGTTCAGGCTCACCCTCAGCCTAAACCTAAGCCTAAACCTAACACTAACCCTAGCCCTCACCCTCACCCTCATCTAAACCCTAAACCTAATCCTAACCCTATCACTAACCCTAACCCTCACCCTAACCCTCACCCTAACCCTAACCCTAACACTAAACCTAACCCTCACCATAACCCTCATCCTAACCCTAACTGTAACCCTAAACCTCAACTTCAACCTAACCCTAAATCTAACCCTAACCGTAACCTTAAATCTCACACTAACCCTAACCCTAAACCTTATCATCACCCTAACCCTCACCTTAACCGTAACCTTAACCCTAACACTAACAATAAACCTAACCATAACCCTAAACCTCACCCTAATGATAACACTCACCCTAACCCTAAACCGCACCCTAACAATTACCCTCACCTTAACACTAAACCTCACACTAAACCCAAACCTCACCATAACCCTAAACTTCACCCTAACCCTAAACATAACAGAACCCACACCCTAACCTTAATTCTAACCCTAACACTCATGCTAACCTTAACCCTCATCCTCACCCTAACCCTCACCCTAACCCTAAACTTAACCCTAAACCTCACCCTAACCCTAACCCTAACCCTCACCCTCAGCCTAACCCTAAGCCTAACCCTAAACCTAAACCAAACCCACACACTCACACTCAACCTAACCCGAATCCTAAACCTATCCCTAACCCTAAACCTCCCCCAAAGTCGCACCCTAACCCTAACCCTAACCCTCAACCTAACCCTCACCCTAACCCTAACTCTAACCCAAACCTCACCCTAACCCTAAACCTAACTCTAACCCTAACCCAAACCCTAACCCTAATCCTCACACCCACCCTCACACTCAGCCTAACCCTAAGCCTAAGCGTAACCCTAACCCTTACCCTCACAATCACCCTCACCCTAAGCCTAATCCTAACCCTAACCCTGACCCTAACCCTTAACCTCAACCTAACCCTCAACCTAACCTTAACCCTAACCCTAACCCTAACATTAACTCACGAACTAACCCTCCCCTAACCCTAAATCTAACCCTAAACCTAAACCTCATCCTCACTGTACCCCTTACCCTAATGCTCACCGTAAACCTAATCTTAACCTGAACCCCAACTCTCACCCTAACACTAAACCTAACCCTCACCCTAACCCTCACCTCCACCCTCACCCTCAGCCTCAGCCTAAGCCTAAGTCTAACCCTAATCCTAACCCTCAAACTCACCCTAACACTAACCCTAATCCTAATCCTAAACCTAACCCTAATATTCACACTCACCCTAACCCTCACCTTCAACCTAACCCCATCACTAACCCTAACCCTAACACACACCCTCAGCCTAACCCTAAGCTGAACTCTAACCCTAAATCTCATCCTCACCCTTACCCTAACCCTAACCCTAAACCGAAACCTAAACCTAACCCTAACCCTAAAACTAACCATCACCCTAGCCCCTCCCCCTAACCTTAATCCTAACCCTAACCCTCACACTAACCCTCCCCTAACCCTAACCTTAACCCTCACCCTAATCCTGAGCCTCACCCTCAACCTCACGTGCAGCGTAACCCTAAGCCTAACCCTAAAGCTAACGCTAACACACACACTCACCCTCACCCTAACCCTAATCCTAACCCTATCCCCAACCCTAACACTCCTCCTAACTCTAACCCTAACACTAACCCTAACACTAACCCTAACCCTAAACCTCAACCTCACCCTCACCCTAACACTAAATCTAACCCTAAAGTTCACCCTCACCCTAAACCTAACTCTAACCCTAACCCAAAACCTAAACTTCACCCTATCCCTAACCCTCACCCTCACCCTCACCCTCACCGTAAACCTAAACCTCACCCTAACAATAAACTTAAACCTAATCCCAACCCTCACCCTAAACATAACCCTCACCCTAACCCAAACCCTCACTCTCACACTTACCCTCACCCTAACACTAAACCTAAACCTAACACTAACCCTCACACTAACACTAACCCTAATCCTAACACTAAACCTAAACCTAAACCTCACCCTCTCCCTAAACATAACATTGACCCTAAACCTAACCCTCACCCTAACCCTCCCCCTAACCCTATATCTAACCATAAACCTCACCCTCACACTCACCCTAACCCTAACCCTCACCATAACACACTCACCCTAACACTAACCCTAAACCTAACACTCACCCTCACACTAACCCTAACCCTCACCCTAATCCTAAACCTCACCTAAACCCTAACACTATCCCTAACCCTCACACTCACTCTAGCCCTCACCCTAACCCTAATTCTAACCCTTACCCTCACCCTAACCCTAACCCTCATCCTTACCCTAAGCATCACATTAACCCTAAACCTAATCCTCAATCTAACCCTCACTAAACACTAACCCTAACCCTAACCTAACCTTAACCCTTATACTACCCCTAAAGCTAACACTCACCCTTATCTAAACCCTCATCCTCAGCCTAAACCTCACCTTTACCCTTAACATCATCCACACCCTAACCATCACCCTAACCCTAAACCTCATCCTAAACCTCACCCTAACTGTAAACCTAAACATCACCCTAAACCTAACCCTAACCATCAACCTCACGCTCAGCCTAAGCCTAAGCCTAAGCCTAAGCCTTACCCTAAACCTCAACCTAACCCTCACCATAACCCTAACCCTAACCCTCACGCTAAACCTCGCCCTAACCCTAAGTCTAACCCTAAACCTCCCCTCAACCTAAACCTAACCCTATCCCTAAACCTCACCCTAACACTTACCCTCACCCTCACCCTCAACCTCACCGTACCTCTAACCCTAACCCTAACAATAAGCCTAAACCTAACCCTAACCCTAACCCTAACCATAACCCTCACCACAAACATAACACTAACCATAACACTAACAATAAACCTAACCCTAACCCTAAACCAAATCCTCACCCCCACTGTCACACTTAGCCTAACCCTAAGCCTAAGCCTAACCCTAACCCTAATCATAACCCTCACCCTTAGCCTCACCCTCACCGCAAACTGAACCATAACCATAACACTAACAATAACCCAATCCCGAACGCTAACCCTAACCCTAATCCTCAACCCCACTGTCACCCTCAGACTAACCCTAAGCCTAACCCTAACCCTAAACCTAACACTAACCCTAAACCTAACCCTAATCCTCAGCCTCACATTCACCCTAACCCAAAACCTAAACTTAACCCTCACCCTAACCCTAAGCCTAGGCCTAACACTAACCCTAACCCTCACACTCACCCTCACCCTAAACCTAATCCTAAACCAAACCCTATCACTAACCCTAACCCTTACCTTAACCCTCACCCTAGCCGTGAACTTAACCCTAAACCTGACCCGAAACCTCATCCTAAACCTCACCCTAATTCTAAACCTAACCCTCACCCTAATCCTAACCCTAACCCTCACTCTCATGCTCAGCCTAAGCCTAAGCCTAAACCTATCGCTCACCCTAAAACTAACCCTAACACTAACTCTAACACTAACCCTAAGCCTCACTCTAATCCTAACCCTAACTCTAACCCTAAACCTAAACCTAAACCTCATCCTAACCCTAACCCTAACCCTCACCCTCAACCTAGCCCTCACCCTAAACCTTACCCTCATCCTCACCCTAAACCTCACACTAACCCTAACACAAATCCTCAATCTAAACCGCACCTTCACCCCACCACTAACACTAACCCTCACCCTAACCCTAACCCTCACCCTAACCGTAACCCTCACCCTCAGTCTAACCTTCACGTTTACCCTAACTGTCACCCCCACCCTAACCCTCACCCTAACCCTAACCCTCACCCTAACAATTACCCTCACGCTAACACTAAACCCAACCCTATCTTTAACCCTCACACTAACCCTAACCCTCACCCTAATCCTAAACCTCACCCTAACCCTAACCCTAACCCTCACCCTGACCCTAGCCCTCACCCTAACACTAATTCTCACCCTCAGCCTCACCCTAACCCTAACCCTCATACTCACCCTAAACCTCACACTAACCCTAACCCTAATCCTCAATCTAACCCTCACCCTAACCCTAACACTCATCCTTACCCTAAACCTAAACCTAACCCTTACCTTCATCCTAATCTTAATCCTCACCCACAGCCTAAACCTCACATTTACCCTTACCATAAACCTCATCCTAATGCTAACCCTAAACATAAACCTAAACATCGCCCTAACCCTAACCCTCACCCTCAACCTCACACTCAGCCTATCCCTAAGCGTAAGCCTATGCCTGAACCACACCGTCACCCTCACCTTAAATCTAACCCTAATCCTAACAATAACACTAATCCTAAACCTAAACCAAACCCTAACCCCAAACCTAACTTAATCCTAAACCTCACCCTCACCCTAAACCTAATCCTAAACCTAACCCTAACCCTCACCCTAACCCTAACCCTCACCCTTACCGTAACCCTAACCCTCATCCTAACCCTCACCCTAACCCTAACCCTAACCCTAAACCTCACCCTAACACTAACCCTAACCCTCACCCTCACCGTAGCCTTCACCCTAATCTTAATCCTAACCCTAATCCTCATCCTAACCATCACCCTAAACATAACCCTAACCCTCAACCTAACCTTAAGAATAGCCCTCAACCTTACCCTAACCAATACGTTCACCATAACACCAAACCTAACCCTCAGCCTAACCCTAAACTTAACCCGAACCCTAACTCTCACCCTATCCCTAATCCTATCACTCAACCTAAACCAAATCCTCACCCTCACCCTCGCCTTCAGCAAAACCCTAAGCCTAACCCTATCCCTAAACCTAACCCTCACACTCACCCTTATCCTAATCCTAATCCTAACCCTAAGCTTAACCATCACCCTCACCCTAACCCTCACCCTATCCCTAACTCTAAAACTAACCCTAACCCTAACCCTCACCCTCAGCCTCACCCTAACCCTAACTCTAACCCTAAAACCCACCCTCACCCTAACCCTAACCCTAACGGTAAACCTCAACCTAACCCTCAAACTAACCATAACCCTAACAATAACCCTAACCCTAACCCTCGACCTAACCCTCCCCCTAAACCTAAGTCTAACCATGAACCTCACCCTCACCATAACCCTAATCGTAATCCTAATCCTAAACCTAACCCAAACCCAAAACCAAACCCTAACACACACACTCACCCTCACCCTAACTCTAATCCTGACCCTAACCCTACCCCTGAACGTCCCCATAACTCTCACACTAACCCTAACCTTAACACTAATCCTAACCCTTAACCTCAACCTAATCTTCACCCTAACCCTAACTCTCACCCTAAACCTAACCCTCACCCTCACCTTCACTGTAACCGTAACCCTAACCCTAACCCTAACAATAACCCTAACACAAACCCTCACCCTCACCATAACAATTACCCTCACCCTAACAATTACCCTCACCCTAACACTAACCCTAAACCTAACTCTAACACTCACACTAATCCTAACCCTCACCCTAATCCTAAACCTCACCCTAACACTAACCCTAACCCTCACCCTGACCCTAGCCCTCACCCTAACACTAAATCTAAACCTCACCCTCACTCTAACCCTAACCCTCATACTCACCCTAAACCTCACACTAACCCTAACCCTAATCCTCAATCTAACCCTCACCCTAACCCTAACCCTCATCCTTACCCTAAACCTAAACCTAACCCTTACCCTCATCCTAATTTAATCCTCACCCACAGACTAAACCTCACATTTACCCTTACCGTAAACCTCATCCTAATGCTAACCCTAAATGTAAACCTAACCATCACCCTAAGCCTAACCCTCACCCTCAACCTCACACTCAGCCTATCCCTAAGCATAAGCCTAAGCCTGAACCTCACTGTCACCCTCACCTTAAATCTAACCCTAACCCTAACAATAACACTAATCCTAAACCTAAACCTAACCCTAACCCCAAACCTACCCTAACCCTAACCCTCACCCTTACCGTAACCCTAACCCTCATCCTAACCCTCACCCTAACCATAACTCTAACCCTAAACCTCACCCTAACACTAACCCTAACCCTCACCCTCACCGTAGCCTTCACCCTAATCTTAATCCTAACCCTAATCCTCATCCTAACCATCACCCTAAACCTAACCCTAACCCTCACCCAACCTTAACAATAGCCCTCAATCTTACCCTAACCCTCACGTTCACCATAACCCCAACCCTAAACCTCACCCTAACCCTAAACGTAACCCTCATCCTCATGCTGTCCGTAACTCTAACCCTAACCCTAACAATAACACTAATCCTAACCCTAAACCTAACCTTAACCCTAACCCTAACCCTAATCCTAACACTCACCCTCACCCTAACCCTAAACCTAACCCTAACCCTCACACTAAACCTCACCCTCACCCTCATTGTAACCCTAACCTTCATCCAAAACCTCACCTTAACCCTAAACCTAACCCAAAACCAAACCCTAACACACACACTCACCCTCACCCTAACTCTAATTCAAACCCTAATCCTATAACCCTGAACGTCCCCCTAACTCTCACACTAACCCTAACCCTAACACTAACCCTAACCCTAACCCTCAACCTAACCCTCACCCTAACCCTAACTCTAACCCTAACCCTAAACCTCACCCTCACCTTCACTGTAACCGTAACCGTAACCCTAACCCTAACAATAAACCTAACCCAAACCCTAACCCTCACACTAACCATAAGCCTCACCCTAACCCTAAACCTCAACCTAACCCTAACCCTAACCCTAACCCTCACCCTCACCCGAACCTGAACCCTAACCCTCACCCTCATCCTAACGCTACGCTTAACCCTAATCCTAAACCTCACCCTAACCCTAACACTAACCCTCACAATCACCCTAACCCTAACCCTAACTCTAAACTTCATCCTAACCTTAAACCTGACCCTCAACATCACCCTCACCCTCACCCTTACCTTAACCTTAACCCTAACCCTAAACCTAAGAATAACACTAACCATAAACCTAACATTAAACCTCACCCTCACCGTAACTCTATCCCTAACCCAAACCTTCACCCTAACCCTAACACTGACCCTAACCCTAACCCTAAACCTCACCCTAACCCTAAACCGAACCCTCACCCTAGCATATATCCTAACCCAAATCTTAAACCTATCACTCATACTAACCCACACTCTCACCCTAAACCTAACCCTCACCCTTAATCTAACCCTCACCCTCAGCCTCAGACTCAGCCTAACCCTAAGGCTAACACTAACTCTAACCCTCACACTCAGCATCACCTTAACCCTAATCTTAACCCTAACCCCAACACTAAACCACCCTAACACTAACCCTCAACATCAACCTTACCCTAACCCTAACACTCACCCTGACACATACCCTAACACTAATCCTAACCCTAATGCTCACCCTAACCGTCACTCTAAACCTAACCCTAAACCTAACCCTCACCCTAACACTAACCCTCACCCTAACGCTAACCCTCACCCTACCCCTACCCATAAACCTCACACTAACCCTAAACCTCACCCTCACCCTAAACCTCACCCTCACCCTAACCCTAAACCTCACCCTCACCCTAGTGCTCACCCTAAACCTAACCTTAACCCTAACACTCACCCTAACCATAACCCTCACCATAACCCTAACACTCACACTAACCTTAAATCTAAACCTCTCCCTCACCCTCACCCTAACCCTAACCCTAACCCTCCCCCTCACCCTAAACCAAACCCTAACCCGAACACTCACCCTAACACTAACCCTAACCCTAACCCTAATCCTCACACTCACCCTCAACCTACACCTAATACTAAACCTAACCCTAACCCTCACAGTAACCCTCAAACTAGCGCTCATCCTAACCCTAATACTAACCCTAAATCTCATCTTAACCCTCACCATAACCCTAACCCTAACCCTCACCCTAACTCTAACCCTCACCCTCACCCTCATGCTTGGCCTAAGCCTAACCCTAAGCATAAGCTTAAGCCTAAACCTAACCTTCACACTAACCCTCAACCTAACCCTAACCCTAACACAAAAGCTAACTCTAACCCTAAACCTCACCCTCACCCTAACCCTAAATATAACCCTAACCCTAAACATAAACCTAACCCTCAACCTAACCCTAAACCTCACACTCACCTTAACAGTAAACCTAAACCTAACCCTAACAGTAACCCTAACCCTAACCCTCATTCTAACCATAATACTCATCCTAAACCTAACCCTCACCCTAAGACTTAAATTCACCCTAACACTAAACCTAACCCTAACACTAGCACTCACACTAACCCAAATTCTCCCCCTCACCCTAAACCAAATCCTAACCCTAACCCTCACCCTAACCCTAAGACTAACCCTAACCCTAACCCTGACACTCACCCTCAACCTACACCTAATCCTAAACCTAACCCTAACCCTCACAGTAACCCTCAGACTAGCCCTCACCCTAACCCTAATCCTAACCCTAAACCTCATCCTAACCCTCACACTAACCCTAACCCTAACCCTCACCCTAACCCTAACCCTAACCCTGACCCTCATGCTCGGCCTAAGCCTAACCCTAAGCCTAAGCTTAAGCCTAAACCTAACCCTCACACTAACACTCAACCTAACCCTAACCCTAACACAAAAGCTAACTCTAACCCTAAACCTCACCCTCACCCTAACCCTAACTCTAACCCTAACACTAAACATAAACCTAACCCTCAACCTAACCCTAAACCTCACACTCAACTTAACAGTAAACCTAATCCTAACCCTAATAGTAACCCTAACCCTAACCCTAACCCTCATTCTAAACATAACACTCACTCTAAACCTAACCCTCACCCTAACACTTAAATTCACCCTAACACTAAACCTAACCCTAACAGTAGCACTCACACTAACCCTCCCCCTCACCCTCACCCTAGCCCTCACCCTAACCCTAACCCTCATCCTCATCCTAAACCTCACACTAACCCTAAAACTAATCCTCAATATAAACCTCACCCTCACCTTAACCCGAACCCTAACCCTCACCCTAAACCTAACCCTCACCCTTAACTTAATCCTCACTCTCAGCCTCTCACCTTTACCCTTACCTGCACCCTCATCCTAAACCTCACCCTAAGCCTAACCCTCATCCTAACACTCACCCTGACCGTAACCCTAAGCCTAACCCTAACCCTAACCCTCACCCTCACCCTAGACATCATCTTAACCCTAATCCTAACCCTAAACCTAACCCTAACCCTAACCATCACCTTTAACCTAATCCTCAACCCCACCCTCACTCTCAGCCTAACCCTAAGCCTAAGCCTAATCCTAACCCTAACCCTCACACTCAGCCTCACCATAACCCTAATCCTAAACCCAACTGTAACACTAACCCTAAACCTCAACCTATCCCTCCCCCTAACCCTCCCCCTAACTCCAACTCTAACCCTAAACTTCACCCTCACCCTAACCCTCACCCTAAACCTAAATCTAACCCTCACCCTCACCCTCACCGTAACTCTAACCCTAACTCTAACAATAACACTAACCCTAAGCATCACCCTAACCCTAACCCTAACCCTAAACCTCACCCTAAGCCTAACCCAAAACCTCAACGTCAGCCTCACCCTAACCGTAAACTTAACCTTAACCATAACACTAACAATAACCCTAACCCTAATCCTAACACTGATCCTCACCCTAACCCTAACCCTCACACTCACCGTAAGCCTAACTCTAACCCTCACCCTAACCCTCACCCTCATGTTAAGGCTAAGCCTAACCCTATCCCTAACCCTAACACAGTCACTCAACCTAACATTAACCCTAATCCTAATCCTAACCCTAACCCTAACACTCATCCTAACCCTCACCCTAACCCTCACCCTCAGGTTAAGGCTAAGCCTAACCCTATCCCTAAGCCTAACACAATCACTCACCCTAACATTAACCCTAATCCTAATCCTAACCCTAACCCTAACACTCATCCTAACCCTCACCCTAACCCTAACCCTAACACTAACCCTAATACTCAACCCAACGCAATTCTAACCCTAAACCTCACCCTCAACTTCACCCTAACCCTAATCCTAACGCTAAACCTCACTCTAACCCTAACCCTTACCCTCAGCCTCACTGTAACTCTAACCATAACCCTAACAATGACACTAAACCTAACCCTAACCCTCACCCTCGCCCTCACCGTAACCCTAACCCTAACCCAAACCCTCACCCTAACCCTAACCTTAACCCTAACCTAAACCTCACCCTAACCCTAACCCTAAGCCTCACCTTGAGCCTCAACCTCACCATAAAGTTAAACCTAACCATAACACTAACAATAACCCTAACCCTAACCCTAACCTAACCCTCACCCTCACCCTCACCCTAACCCTAACCCTCACCCTAACCCTAACCCTCACCCTCACCGTAACCCTCACACTAACACTCACCCTAACCCTAAACTTAATCCTAACCCTAAACGTCACCCTAATGCTAACCCTAACCCTCACCCTCACCCTAGCCCTCACCTTAGCCCTAATCCTAAACCTAAACCTCACCCTAACCTTCACCATAACCCTAAAACCCTAACAATCACCCTAATCCTAACCCTTAACCTCACCCTCACGCTAGGACTAAACCTAAGACTAAGGCTAACCCTAACCCTAACTTTCACACTCACCCTCACCCTCATCCTCACAGTAACTCTAACCTTACCCCTAACAATAACACTAACCCGAACCTTAACCCTAATCCTAACCCTCACCTTGACAGTAAACCTCAACCTAAACCAAGCCCTCACCCTAACACTAACACTAATCCTAACCCTAAAATTTACCCTAACCTAACCCTAAACCTCACACTCAGCCTCAACCTCACTGTAAACTTAACCTTCATGATAACACTAACAATAACCCTAACCATAACACTAATCCTAACCCTCAGCCTCACCCTAACACTAACCCTCACTCTCACCGTAACCCTAACCTAACCCTCACCCTAACCCTAAACCTAACCCTAATCCTAAACCTCGCCATAATGGTAACCCTAACCCTCACCCTCACCCTTGCCCTCATCCTAACACTAATCCTAACCCTAAACCTCATCCTAACCCTGATTCTAACCATAACCCTAACCCTCAACCTAACCCTAACCCTAACCTTGAAGCTAACCCTAACACTCACCCTCACACTCACACTCAGCCTCAGCCTAACCCTAAACCTAAGCCTAATCCTAACCCTCACACTCACCCTCACCTTAACCCTAATCCAAACAATAACACTCACCCTAACCCTCAACCTAACCCTCCCACTAATCCTAACCCTAAACCTAAACCTCACCCTCACCCTAACCCTAACTCTAACACTGAACCTAAACCTAAACCTCACCCTAACCCTAACCCTAACCCTCACCCTCACCGAAACAGTAACCCTAACCCTAACAATAACCCTAACCCTAAGGCTAACACTAACCCTAAACATAAACCTCACCCTAATGCTAACCCTCACCCTAAAACTAACCCTAATACTAACACTAACCGTCACACTAACCCTAACCATCACCTTAACCCTAAACTTCAACATAACCCTAAACCTAACCCTCCCCTCACCATAGCCCTCACACTAACCCTAACCCTCATCCTCACCCTAAACCTCACACTGACCCTAACACTGATACTCAATTTAACCTCACCCTCACCCTAACCCTAACCCTAATCCTCACCCTAAATCTCACCCTAACCTTAACCCTCAACTTTACCCTTACTGTCACATTCAACCTAACCCTCACCCTAAACCTAACCCTCATTCTAACCCTCACCCTAAACATAACCCTAACCATCACACTAACCGTAACCCTCAACCTCACACTCAGCCTCAGTCTAAACCTAAGCATAAGCCTAACCCTAACCCTAAACCTCACCCTCACCCTAGTCCTCACCCTAACCATAATCCTAACCCTAACCATAAAAATAACACTAACCCTAACCCTAACCCTCATTCTAACCCTAAACCTCACCCTAACCCTGATCCTCACCCAAACACCTTACACTAACAATAACCCTAACCCTACCCCTAACCCTCATTCTAACCCTAACCCTCACCCTAACCCTTACCCTCACCCTAACACTTACCTTACCCTAACACTAACCCTAACCCAAACACTAAACCTCACACTAACCCTAACCCTCACCCTACCCTAACTCTAACCCTAAACCTCACCCTAACCCTAACCTTAACCCTCACCCTCACTCTCCCCCTGACCCTCACCCTCACCATAACTCTAACCCTAACCTTAACAATAACACTAATCCTAACCTTAATCCTAATCCTAACCCTAATACCCACCCTCAGCCTCACCCTCACCACAAACTTAACCCTAACCATAACACTAACAATAACCCTAACCATCACCCTAACCCTAACATTAACCCTCACCTTAACCCTAACCCTAATCCTAACCCTATACCTCATCCTAACCCTCACCCTAACCCTAACCCTAAACCTCAACCTAACCCTAACCCTCACCCTCACACTCAGCCTAACCCTAAATCTAACCTTAACACTAACCCTCACACTCACACTCAAGCTAACCCTAATCCTAAATCTAACACGATCCCTAACCATAACCCTCAACCTAACCCACACCCTAACCCTAACCCTAACACCAATCCTAACACTAACCTTCACACTAACCCTAACTCTAACCCTAAACCTCACCCTCACCCTCACCTTAATCCTGACCCTCAACCTCAGCCTAAACCTAAGCCCGACGCTAACCTGAATCCTCACACTCACACTCACCCTCACCCTAACACTAATCCTAATCTCAGCCCTAACCCTAACCGTCACCCTAACCCTAACCCTCACAATAACCCTAAACCTAAAACTAACCCTAACGCTAATGCTCACCCTAACCATAAATCTAAACCTAAACCTCACCCTCAACTTAACCCTAACCCTAACCCTAACCCTAAACCTCACCATAAACATAACCCTAAACCTCACCTTCACCCTAGCCCTCACTCAAACCCTAATCCTAATTCTAACCCTCATCCGAACCCTAACCCTAACCCTAACCCTAACCATCACCCTAACCCTAACACTCAGCCTCAACCTTACCCTCACCCGCAGGCTAACATTAAGCCTAAACCTAAACCTAACCCTAACCCACACACTCACCCTCACCCTAACCCTAATCCTAATCCTAAACCTAACAATAACCCTAACCCTAAAGCTAACCCTCACCTTAAATATAACCCTCACCCTAACCCGAACCCTCACCCTAACACTTACCCGGACCCTAACACTAGCCGTAAGCATCACCCCAACGTTCACACTAACCCTAATCCCCACAGTAAACCTAAACCTCATCCTAACCTTAACCCTAACCCTAACCTAAACCTCAACCTCATCATAGCCCTCACCCTAACCCTAATTCTAACCCTAACCCTAACCCCCATCCTCACCCTAAACCTCACACTAACCCTAACCCTAATCCTCAATCTAACCCTCACCCTAACCATAACCCTAACCCTCACCCTAACCCTAACCCTCACCCTTATTTTAACACTCACCCTCAGCCTAACCCTCACCTTTACCCTTACCATCACTCTCACCCTAACCCTCAACCTTAAGCTAATGCTCACCCAAGCCCTAACCCTAACCCTAACCCTAAACCTACCCTCACCCTCAGCTTTACACTAATCCTATCACTATTCCTAACCCTAAACCTCACCTTCACACTAACAGTCAGCTAATTCTTAACCTCACACTAATCCTAACCCTAACCCTAACCCTAACTCTCACACTAAACCTAAACCTCAACCTAACCATAACCCTATACCTTACCCTAAACCTCATCTTAACCCTAACTCTTACCCTCACCCTAACCCTAACCCAAAACCTCAACATCACCCTAAATCTGACCCTAACCCTAAGAACAACCCTAACCCTCACCCGAACCCTAACCCTCACCCTGAACCGAACCCTCACCCTAACCGTCACCCTAATCGTAACCCTAACCATCAGCCTAACCCTAAGCATAACCCTAACCCTAACCCTCACCCTAACCCTCACGCTAACCCAAACCTTAACCCTAACCCTCACCCTCACCCTTACCCTCATCCTAACACTTAACCTCATACTCACCCTAAACCTCACACTTAACTGAATCCTCACCGTAACTCTAACCCTAACAGTCACCCTCACCGTCACCCCCATACTAAGCCTAACCCTAACCCTCACCCTAATCCTAAAACCCACCCTAATCCTCACCCTAAACCTCACCCTAACTCTAATGCTAAGTCTAACACTCACCCTAACCCTCATGCTATCACTTATCCACAGCACAAACCTAACCCTAATCTTAACCCTCACCCTCACCCTAACCCTAAGGTTAACCATAATCCTAAGGCTAATCCTCACACACACCCTCACCCTCAGCCTAACCCTAAGCCTAACCCTAATCCTAACCCTAACCCTCACACTCACCCTCACTCTAACCCTAATCCTAACCCAAAATCTAACCCTAGCCATAAACATCAACCTTACGCTCACCCTAAACCTAATGCTAACCCTAACACTAACCCTAACCCTAACACTCACCCTTACCCTCCCCCTCAGCCTAACTCTAACCCTAAACCTCTCCCTCACCTTATCCCTAATACTAACCCTAACTCTAAACCTCACCGTAACATTAACCCTCACCCTCACCCTCACCCTCACCCAAACCGTAAGTCTAAACCTAACCCTAATATTAACACTAATCCTAACCCTAAAACTAACCCTAACCCTAAGCCTAACCCTAATGCTAACACTCACCCTCACCCTAATCCTAATCCTAACCCTAACCCTCAACCTAACCCTAACCCTCACCCTCACTGTAACCCTAAACCTCACCAAAAGCTCACCCTAACCCTAACCCTAACCCTAACCCTAAAACTCACCCTAACACTAACCCTAACCCTCACCATCACCCTAGCCCTCACCCTAACCCTAATCATAACCCTAATCCTCATCCTAACCCTCACCCTAACCCTAACTCTAACCCTAAAACTCACCCTAACCCTAACCCTAACTAAACCCCTAACCCTAACACTAAACCTCACCCTAACCCTAACCTTCACCCTCATCCTCACTGTAACCCTAACCCTAAACTTAACAATAACCCTAAACCTAACCCTAAACCTCACCCTAAACATAACACTCACCCTAACCCTAACCCTCACCCTAACACTTACCCTAACCCTAACTCTAACACTAACCCTCACAGTAACCCTAACTCTCACCCTAATCCTAAACCTCACCCTAACCCTAACCCTAACCCTAACCCTCACCCAAACCCTAGCCCTCACTCTCACCCTAATTCTAACCATAACGCTCACCCTAACCCTAAACATCATCCTCACCGTAAACCTCACACTAACCCTAACCCTAATCCTCAATCTAACCCTCACCCTCACCCTAACCCTCACCCTATCCCTTATGCTAACCCTCACATTAATCCTTACCCTCACCCTTAATGGAACACTCACCCTCAGCCTAAACCTCACCTTTACTGTTACCGTCATGCTCACCCTAACCCTCACCCTAAAACTTACACTCATCCTAACACTCACCCTAACCCTAACCCTATCCATCACCCTAACCCTATCAATCACACTCACCCTCACCCTCAGCCTAAACCTATGCCTAAGCCGAACCCTAACCCTAAACCTCACCCTCACCCAAGCCCTCACCCTAAATCTTATCCTAACCCCAACCCTCATCCTAACCCTCACCCTAACCCTAACCTTAACCATCACCCAAAACCTATTCCTCACCCCCACCCTTATCCTCAGCCTAACCCTAAGCCTAAGCCTAACCATAACCCTCACATTCACCCTAGCCCTCACCCTAAACCTAATCCTAACCCGAACCTTCATCCTAAACCTCACCATAACCCTAACCCTAACCATCACCCAAACCCTATTCCTCACCCCACCCTCAGCCTAACCCTAAGTCTAAGACTAACCCTAACCCTAACCCTCACCCTCACCCTAGCCCGCACCCTAATCCTAACCCTAACCTAACCCGAACCCTAATCCTAATCCTAAACCTAAACCTAACCTCAACGCTCACCCTAGCCCTCACCGTAACCATAATCCTAAACCTAAACCTCATCCTATCCCTCATCCTAAACCTAACCCTAACCCTCACCCTAACCCTAACCCTCACCCTCATCCTCAGCCCAACCCTAACACTAATCCTCAAACTCACACTCACGCTAAAACTAATCCTAAATCTAACCCGATCCCAAAACATAACCCTCACCGTAACCATCATCCTAACCCTAATCCTAACAGCAATCCTTACACTAAACCTCACACTAACCCTAACTCTAACCCTAAACCTCACCCTCACCCTCACCTTAAGCCTCACCCTCAACCTCAGCCTAAACCTAAGGCTCACCCTAACCCTAACCCTAACCCTTACACTCACCCCCACCCTCACCCAAACACTAATCCTACTCCCAGCCCTAACCCTATCCCTCACCCTAACCCTAACCCTCACCCTAAACCTAAACCGAACATTAACCCTAAACCTAACCCTCACCCTAACCCTAACTCTAAACCTAAACCTCAGCCTCACCTTAACCCTAACCCTAACTCTAACCCTAAACCTCACGCTAAATATAACCCTAAACCTCACCTTCACCCTAGCCCTCACCCAAACCTTAATCCTAACTCTAACCCTTATCCTAACCCTCACCCTAACCCAAACCCTAACCATCACCCTAACCCTAATCCTCAGCCTCAACCTCACCCTCAGCCTAACCTTAAGCCTAAACCTAACCCTAACCCACACACTCACCCTCACCCTAACCCTAATCCTAATCCTAGCCCTAAGAATAACCCTAACCCTAAACCTAACCCTCAACCGAAACATAACCCTCACCCTAACCCAAACCCTCACCCTAACACTTACCCTCACCCTAACACTAACCTTAACTCTAACCCTAACCCTCACACTAATCCTAACCCTCACAGTAACCATAAACTTCACCCTAACCTTAACCCTAACCCTAACCTAAACCTCACCCTCATCCTAGTCCTCACCCTAACCCTAATTCTATCCCTAACCCTAACCCTAACCCTAACCCTCAACCTCACCCTAAACCTCACACTAACCCTAACCCTAATCCTCAATCTAACACTCACCCTAACCGTAACCCAAACCCTTAACCTAACACTCACCCTAACCCTAACCCTCACCCTTATCTTAACCCTCACCCTCAGCCTAACCCTCACCTTTACCCTTACCATCACTCTCACCCTAACCCTCAACCTTAACCTAACGCTCACCCATGAACTCACCCTAACCGTAACCCTAAACCTCACCCTCACCCTCAGATTTACACTAATCCTATCACTATTCCTAACCATAAACCTCACCCTCACCCTAACAGTCAGCTAATTCTTACTCTCAAACTAATCCTAACCCTAACCTTAACCCTAACTCTCACAATAAACCTAACCCTCACCCTAACCGTAACCCTACCCCTTACCCTAACCCTCACCTTAACCCTAACTCTAACCCTCAACCTAACCCTCACCCAAAACATCACCGTCACGCTAATTCTGACCCTAACCCTTATAACAACCCTAACCCTCACCCTCACCCTAACCCTCACCCTAATCATAACCCTAAACCTCACCCTAACCCGAACCTTAACCCTAACCCTCACCCTCACCCTAACCCTCATCCTAACACTTAACCTCATCCTCACCCTAAACCTCACACTTAACCGAATAATCAACGTAACTCTAAACATAACCGTCAACCTCACCGTCACCCTCACGCTAAGCCTAACCCTAATCCTCACCCTAACCCTAAAACTCACCCTAATCCTCACCCTAACCCTCACCCTAACCCTAATGCTAAGTCTAACACTCACCCTAACCCTCATGCTATCACTTAACCACACCACAAACCTAACCCTAACCTTAACCCTCACCCTCACCCTCACCCTAAACCTCACCCAAAACCTAAACCTAATCCTAACCCTCACCCTAATCCAAACCCTAACACTAACCCTCACCTAACCCTAAACCTAACCCTCTACCTCACCCTAACCCTCACCATCACCCGAACCCTCACCATAATCCAAACTCTCACCCACACCCTAAACCTCAAGCTCACCCTTACCCTAACCCTCAACTAATCATCACCCTAACCCTAACCATTACCTAACCAAGACTCTCACCCTCACCCTCACCTTCACCCTAACCCTCACCCTCACCCTAGACCTCACCCTAACCATAACCATAACCCTAAACCTCACCCTCACCCTCACCCTCAACCTCAGCATATCCCTAATCATATCCCTAATCCTAACCCTAACCCTCACCCTCATCCTAACCCTCACCATAACACTTACCCTCACCCTCACTCTCACCCTTACCGTAACCCTCACACTAAACCTAAACCTCACCCTAAACCTTAACCTACCCCTCACCCTAAACCTCACCATAAACTTCACGCTAACCCTAACCCTCACCCTCACGCTAGCCCTCACCCTAACCCTAATTCTAACCCTAACCCTCACCCTAACCCTCATCCTCACCCTAAAAATCACACTAACCCTAACCCTAATCCCCAATCTAACCCTAACCCTAACCCTAACCCTAACCCTAACCCTAACCCTAACCCTCACCCTTACCGTAACTCTCACCCTTAGCCTTACCTTCAACTTTACTCTTACCATCACGCTCATCGTAACCCTAACCCTATCCCGAACCCTCATCCTAACCCTCACCCTAACCCTAACACTATCCATCAACATAACCCTAACCCTCACCCTCACCATCACCCTCAGCTTAAACCTATGCCTAAGCCTAACCCTAACCTTAACCCTCCCCTCACCATACCCCTCACCCTAACCCTAATCCTAACCCTAACCCTCATCCTAACCCTCACCTAACCCTAAGGTTATCCATCACCCTAAGCCTAATCCTCACACCCACCCTCACCCTCAGCCAAACCCTAAGCCTAAGCCTAATCCTAACCCTAACCCTCACACTCTGCCTCACCCTAACCCTAATCCTAACCCTAAACCTAGCCTAAACCCTAAACCTCAACCTTACCCTCACTCTAAACCTAAAGCTAACCGTAACACTAACCCTAACCCTAACCCTCACCCTAAAACTCCCCCTCAACCTAAGTCTAACCCTAAACCTCACCGACACCCTATCCCTAATCCTAACCCTAAAACTAACCCTTACTCTAACCCAAAGCTTCACTCTCAGCCTCACCCTCATGGGAAATGTAACCCTAACCATAACATTTACAATAACCCAAACCCTAATCCTAACCATCACCCTCACCATAACCATAATCCTAACCCTAACCCTCGCCCTAACCTTAACCCTCACTCTCACTGAAACCCTAACCCTCATCTTAACCCTCAACCTAACCTAACCTTAACACTCACCCTAACCCTTTACCTCACCCTAATCCTAACACTAAGCCTGACCTAAACCTCCCCCTAAACCTCCCCCTCCCCCTAACCCTAACAAAAAACCTAACCCTCAACCTAAATCTCAACCTAACCCTAACCCTAACCCTAAACCTCACATTAACCCTAACCCAAACCATACCCCTCGTCCTGACCCTCAAGCTAACTCTAACCTTCACCCTCACCAGAACCCTAAACCTAACCCTAACCCTAAACCTCACCTTAAGGCTAATTCTAACCCTAACCCTAACCCTAACCGGCACCCTAACCCTAATCCTCACCTAAACCCTCACCCTCAGCCTAACCCTAAGCCTAACTGTAAGCCTAACCCTCACACTCACCCTCACCCTAACCATAAACCTAAACCTAACCCAAGCCCTAACACTTACCCTCAACCTAACCCTCACCCTAACCCTAACCCTAACACTAACCCTAACCCTAACCCTCAACCTAAACCTCACCCTAACCCTAACACTAACCCTAAAACTGACCTTCACCTTAACCCTAACTCTAACCCTAACCCTAACCCTAAATCTCACCCTAACCCTAGCATTAAACCTCACCCTCACCCTCACCCTCACCGTAACCATAACCCTAACCCTAACAATAACACTAACCATAATCCTTAGCCTCACCATAAACATAACCCTCACCCTAACCCTCAACCTCAACCTAACACTTACCCTCACCCTAACATTAACCCTCACACTAAGCCTACCCCTCACCGAAACCCTAAACCTCACACTAACCCTAACCCTAATCCTCAATCTAATCCTCACCCTCACCCTAACCCTAACCCTTACCCTTACCCTCACCCTCACCCTAACCCTAAACCTTAACCTTACTCTATACCTCACCCTAACCCTAACCCTCCCCCTTAACGAAAACCTCACCCTCAGCCTAACCCTCACCTTTAACCTTACAGACACCCTCAACCTAACCCTCACCATAACCCTAAAGCCGAACCTTAATTCTCACCCTAACTCTAACCCTAAACCTCACCCTAACCCTAACACTCACCCTAACCCTAACACTCACCCTCACCCTCACCCTCAGCCTAACCCAAAGCCTAACCCTAACCCTAACTCTAACCCTCACACTCACCCTCTCACTAACCCTAATCCGAATCCTAACCCTAACACACACCATCACCCTACCCCTCACCCTAACCCTCACCCTACCTGTAACACTAAACCTAACCCTAACCCTCACCCTAACCGTCACCCTAACCCTATCTCTAACACTAAACGTCAAACTCACACTGACACTAAATTTAACCCTAAACCTAAACCTCAACCTAAACCTACCCCTAAACCTCACCCTCACCCTAGCCCTCACCATAACCATAATCCTAAAACTAACCCTCATCTTAACCCTCATCCTAACCCTAAACCTAACCCTAACCCTCACCCTAACCCTAATCCTAACCATAACCCTAACCCTAAACCTCACCCTAACCCTAAACCTAAAACTAACCCTAACCCTAACCCTCATCCTAACCCTCACTTGAACCCTAACTGTAACCCTAAACCTCACCCACACCCTCACCGTAACTCTAACCCTAACACTAAACCTAAACCTCACCCCAACCCTAACACTCACCCTCACCCTCAACGTAACCCTAACTCTAAACTTAAAAATCACCCTAAACCTAACACTAACCCTCACCCTAACCATAACCCTCACCTTAACCCTAACCCTCACCCTAACACTTACCCTCACCCTAACACTAAGCCTAACTCTAACACTAACCCTCACAGTAACCCTAACTCTCACCCAAACCCTAAACCTCACCTAAACCCTAACTCTAACCCTCAGCCTCACCCTAGCCCTCACCCTAACCCTAATTCTAACCCTAACCCTCACCCTAACCCTAACCATCATCCTCAACCTAAACCTCACACAAACCCCAATCCTGATCCTCAATCTAACCCTCACCCTCACCCTCATCCTAATCCTTACCCTAAACCTCAACCTAATCCTAACCCTCACCCTTAGGGGAACACTCACCCTCAGCCTAACCCTCACCTTTATTCTTACCGTCACACTCAGGCTAACCCTCACCCTAACCCTAACCCTCATCCTAACACTCACCCTAACCATAACCCTATCCATCATCCTAACCCAAACCCTCTAACTCACCCTCACCCTAAGCCTAACCTTAAGCCTAAGCCTAAGCCTATTCCTAACCCTAACCCTCACCCTCACCCTAGCCCTCACCCTAAAACTAATCCCAACGCTAAGCCTCATCCTCACCCTCAACCTAACCCTAACCCTAACCATCACCCAAAACCTATTCCTCACCCCCATACTCACCCTCAGCCTAACCCTAACCATAACCTTCAACCTCAGGCTCATCCTCACCGCAAACTAAACCGAAACCATAACACTAACAATAACCCTAATTTTAACCGAAACCCTAACCTTAATCCTCACCCCCACCCTCACCCTCAGCCTAACCCTAACCCTAACCCTAAACCTAAACCTAACCCTAAACCTCACCTTAATCCTCAGCCTCACCCTAACCCAAACACTAACATTAATCGTCACCCTAACCCTAAGCCTAACCCTAATTCTCAAACTCAACCTCAACCTAACAATAAACCTAACCCGAAACCTCACCCTAAACCTAACACTCACCCTCAACCTCAACCTCACTGCAAACTTTACCCTAACCATAAAAATACCAATAACCCTACCGCTAAACCTAACCTTAACCCCAATCCTCACCCCCACCCCCACCCTCAGCCTAACCATAAGCCTAATCCTAAACCTAACCCTAACCCTCACCCTAACCCTAACCCTAACAATAAACCTCACCTTAAGGCTAACTCTAAACCTAACCCTAACCTGAACCGCACCCTAACTCTCACACTTACACTCTACCTCAGCCTAAACCTAAACCTAAACCAAACCCTAATTCTAACCCTCACACTCACCCTCAACCTAACCATAATCCTAAACCTAACACTATCCCTAACCCTAACCCTCACCCTAACGTTAACCCTAACCCTAACCCTAACACTAACCCTAAACCTAACCCACACCCTAACCCTCCTCCTAAACCTATCTCTAACCCTAAACCTCAAACTCACCCTGATCCTAACCCTAAACCTAACCCTAAAACACACCCTAACACTAAACCTCAACCTCAATCTAGCCCTCACCCTAACCCCAATCCTAAACCTAACCCTCATTCTAACCCTCACCTTAACCCTAAACCAAACCCTCACCCTAACCTAAACCCTCACCCTAACCCTCAGCCTAACCCTAAGCCTAACCCTAAACCTAACCCTAACACTAACCCTCACACTCACACTCACGCTAACCCTAATCCTAAATCTAATCCTATCCCTAACCATAACGCTCACCTTAACCCTCACCCTAACACTAACATTAACACCAACCCTAACGCTAACCCTCACACTAACCCTAACTCTAACCCTAAACCTCACCCTCACCCTCACCTTAACCCTCACCCTCAAGCTCAGCGTAAACCTAAGCCTAACCCTAAACCTAACCCTAACACTAACCATCAAACTCACACTCACCCTCACAAAAACACTTATCCTAATCCCAGCCCTAACCCTAACCCTCACCCTAACCCTAACCCTCACCCTAACCCTAAACATAACACTAACCCTAACCGTAACCCTCACCCTAACCCTAACTCTAAACCTAAACCTCACCCTCACCTTAACCCTAACCCTAAACATAACCCTAACCCTATACCTCACCCTAAACATAACCCTAAACCTCACCTTCACCCTAGCCCTCACCCAAACCCTAAACCTACCCCTCAAACTAAACATAACCCTAACCCTAACCCAAACCCCCACCCTAACACTTCCCCTCACCCTAACACTAACCCTCACACTAACCCCAATTCTCACAGTAAACCTAAACCTCACCCTAACATTAACCCTAACCCTAACCTAAACCTCACCCTCACCCTAGCCCTCACCCTAACCCTAATTCTAACCCTAACCCTCAACCTAAACCTAACCCTCAACCTCACCCTAAACCTCACACTAACCCTAACCCTAATCCTCAATCTAACCCTCACCCTAACCGTATCCCGAACACTTAAGCTAATGCTCACCTTAACCCTAACCCTCACCCTTATCTTAACCCTCACCCTGAGCCTAACCCTCACCTTTACCCTTACCATCACTCTCACCCTAACCCTCAACCTTAACCTAACGCTCACCCAAGCCCTCACCCTAACACTAACCCTAAACCTCACCATCACCCTCAGCTTTACACTAATCCTATCACTATTCCTAACCCTAAACCTCACCCTCACCCTAACAGTCAGCTAATTCTTACCCTCACACTAATCCTAACCCTAACCCTAAACCTAACTCTCACAATAAACCTAACCCTTACCCTAACCGTAACCCTACCCCTTACCCTAACCCTCACCTTAACCCTAACTCTAACCCTCAACCTAACCCTCACCCAAAACCTCACTGTCACCCTAAATCTGACCTTAACACTTATAACAACCCTAACCCTCACCCTCACCCTCACCTTAACCCTCACCCTAACCCTCACGCTAACCCTCACCCTAATCATAACCCTAACCCTCAGCCTAACCCTCACCCTAAACCTAAGCATAACCCTAACCCTAAACCTCACCCTAACCCTAACCCTCACCCTCACCCTCAGCCTAAACCTAAGGCTAACTCTAACCCTAACCCTAAACCTCACACTCATTCTATGTTTGTAATGTTTTTTTTTTGTTTTTTTTTTAATTGTATTTTATTTTATTTGAGAACATACTGTACAGAGGGGCTACAATTACATGGGCAGGATAATGCTTACATTTCTTACCAAGCATTGCAGCCTCCGCCTTTGTTTACCCTTTACTTCCCTTCCCCGCCTCCCCCCTCCCCCCACCCAATTTTACCCCCCTCCCCCCACCCAATTATACCCCCCTCCTCCCCCCACACCGACATTGTAAAGCTGGTTTTGACATGACATTTTGTACTTCTCATTGTTGCAACAGGTCCACCTGAATCCTTAAACGACTTGTTTGTCCCCATCTCCTCCACATGTTATACTGACATCAAATATAGTGAAAGCGGGGGTTACACTGTGGGGGAGGGACATACAAAACAACAAAGAAATAATCTTATAAATGCGTTAGAAACACATGCATGAAAGAAACGAAAACATTAAAATACATATTTAAGGGTTCATTTTCCTAACATCACATTATCTGACCTTTTCCGCTTGACTCATACCTATACTAGATATTGCAAATAAGGGAAACCATGGGACCTATGCTTCTTTGGGCCTGGCTTACTTCACTTAATATAATTTTTTCCAAACCTTTCCATTTCCTAACAAATGGGGAAATGTCATTCTTTCTGATGGAGGCATAGAATTCCATTGTGTATATATACCACATTTTCTTGATCCATTCATCTACTGAGGGGCATCTGGGTTGGTTCCATATCTTAGTTATGGTAAATAATGCTGCAATAAACATAGTTGTGCTGGTAGCTTTAGTGTGGTCTTGTTTGTAAACATTTGGGTAAATGCCCAAAACTGGGATTGCTGGATCATAGGGGAGATCTATGTGAAGTCTTTTGAGGAACCTCCATACTGCTTTCCAAAGTGGTTGAACAAGTTTACATTCCCACCAACAATGAAGTAAGGTTCCTTTCTTTCCACATCCCCTCCAGCATCTGTTGTTGTTAGAGTTCTTGATTTTTGCTGTTCTAACTGGAGTGAGGTGATATCTCAATGTTGTTTTGATTTGCATTTCTTTTATGGCTAGGGATGTTGAACATTTCTTCATGTGTCTATTGGCCATCCTTCTTTCTTCTTCAGAGAAGCTTCTCTTTAAGTCCTCACACTCATTCTAACCCTAAGCCTAATCCTAATCCTAACCCTAACAGTAAACCTAACCGTCAACCTAACCATCACATTAACCTTAACCCTAACAATAACCCTAACCCTAACCCTCACCCTCACCCTCATCCTCACTCTAACCCTAACTTTAACCCTAAGCCTCAGCCTCACCCTAACCCTAACCCTAAAACTAACACTAAACCTCACCAAAAGCATAACCCTCACCCTAACCCAACCTCTCACCCTAAAATTTAACCTCACTCAAACACTAACCCTAACCTTAACACTAACCTTCACACTAACCCTAACCCTAACCCTAAACCTTAACCTAACCCTCACCCTCACCCTAACCCTAACACTAAGCCTCACCCTAACCCTCAACCTAACCCTCCCCCTAACCCTATATCTAACCCTAAACCTCACCCTCACACTAACCCTAACCCTAACCCTAACCCTAAACCCCACCCTAAACCTAAACCTAACCCTCACCCGCACCCTCACCCTCTCCATAGCGCTAACCCTAACCCTAACAATAACACTAACCCTAACCCTAACCCTCACATTCACCCTCACCCTCAACCTAACCCTAATCCTAAATGTAACCTTATACCTTACCCTAACCCTCACCCTAGCCCTCAGCCTAACCCTAATCCTAACCCTAAACCTCATCCTAACCCTCACCCTAACCCTCACTCTAACCCTAACCCTAACCCTCACCCTCATGCTCGGCCTAAGCCTAAGCCTAAGCCTAAGCCTAGCCCTAACGCTAACCCTCACCCTGACCCTAGCACTAACCCTAACACTAACTCTAACCCTAATCCTCACTCTCACCCTAACCCTAACTCTAAACCTAACCCTAAACCTAAACCTCATACTCAACCCTAAACCTACACTTCACCCTCACCCTCAACTTAACCATAACCCTAAACCTAATCCTAACAATAACCCTAACCCTAACCCTCACTCTTACCTTAAGCCTCACCCTAACATTTACCCTCAACCGAACACTCACCCTAACCCTAACACTAACCCTCACACTAAATCTAACAATCACCCTAACTCTAAACCTCACCCTAAACCTAACCCTAGCCTTCACCCTCACCCTAGCCCTCACCCTAACCCTAACACCCATCCTCACCCTAAACCTCACATTAACCCTAACAATAATCCTCAATCTAACCCTCACCCTCACACTACCCCTAACCCTAACTCTCACGCTAACACTAACCCTCACTGTTAAAATAACCCACACCCTCAGCCTAACCCTCACGTTTACCCGTACCGTCACTCCCTCCCTAACCCTCACCCTAACCCTAACCCTCAAACTAACACTCACCCTAACCCTGACTCTACCCCTAAAACCTCACCCTCACCCTAACCCTAACTCTAACCCTAACCGTAACACTAAAACTAACCATAATGCTAATGCTAATCCTCACCCTCACCCTCATTGTAACTGTAACCCTAACCCTAACTTTAACAATAACCCTAACCCTAACCCTAACCATCATTGTAACCCTAACCCTAACACTAACACTAACCCTAAACCTAAACCTAACCCTCAACCTAACCCTAATCCTCAGCCTCACCCTCACCCTAACAAAACCCTAACCCTAACCTTCACCCTAACCGTAAGCCTAAACCTAACCCTAATTCTAACCCTTACATTCACCCTCACCCTAAACCTAATCCTAAACCTAAACCTATCCCTAAGCCTAACCCTAACCTTAACCCTCACCCTAACCCTAACCCTAACACTCACACACATGCTGGGCCTACGTCTAAGCCAAAGCCTAAGCCTAACCCTAACCCTAACGCTCACCCTAACTCTAACCCTAACACTCACCCTAACTCTAACCCTAAACCTCACCCTCACACTAACCCTAACTCTAAAGCGAAACCTAAACTTAAACCTCATCCTAACCCTAACCCTAATAATAACCCTAACAAAAACCCTTACCCTAACCCTACCCTAACCCAAACCCTAACCCTAACACTAAACCTACACCTAAACCTAGCCCTAACCCTAACCATAACCCTCACCCTAACCCTAAACTCACCCTAACACTAAACCTAATCCTCATCCTCACCCTAGCCCTCACCCTAAGCCTAACCCTCATCCTCACCCTCAAACTCACACAAACCCTAACACAAATCCTCAATCTAACCGTCACCCTCACCCTCAACCTAACCCTAACCCTCACCGTAAACCTAACCCTCACCCTACTGTAACCCTCAACCTAGGCCTAACCCTCAACTTTACCCTTACCGTCACGCCCACCTTAACACTCACCCTAATCCTAACCCTCACCTTAACCTTCACCCTAACCCTAACTCTACCCCTAAACCTCACACTCACCCTAACCCTGTCTCTAACCCTAACCCTAACACTAAAAACCTCACCCTAACTCTAACTCTAACCCTCAACCTCATTGAAACCGTAACCCTAACCCTAACAATAACCCTAACACTAACCCTAATCCTAATCCTCAACCTAACATTAACCCTAATCCTTACCCTAACCCTCACTCTAACCCTAACCCTCACACTTACCGTAACCCTAACCCCCATCTTAACCCTCACCCTAACACTAACCCTAACCCTAAAACTCACCCTAACAATAAACCTACCCCTCACCCTCACCCTCACCCTCAACCTCACCTTAACTCTAACCCTAACAATAACAGTAATCCTAACCCTAAACCTAACCCTAATCCTAACACTCACCGTCAACCTAACCCTAACCCTAACCCAACCCTCACTCTCAGCCTCACCCTAAACCTACCTCTAACCCTAAACCTCACACTCACCCTAACCCTAACCCTAATCCTAACCCTTAACCTCACCCTAACCTTAACTCTAAAACTCACCCTTAAGCTAGCCCTCACCCTAACACTAATCCTAACCCTAACACTCATCCTAAACCTCATCCTAAAAATAACCCTAATCCTAACCCTCACCCTCACCCTAACCCTAACGCTAACCCTAAACCTCAACCTAAACCTAACCCTCACCCTCACTGTAACCCCTACCCTAACACTCACCCTAACACTAAAATTAACCCAAACCCTAACTCTCACCCTAACCCTATCCCTCACCCTAACTCTAATCCTCACACTCACCCTCACCCTCAGCCTAAACCTAAGCCTATCCCTATCCCTAACCCTAACCCTCACATTCATCCTAACCCAAATCCCAATCAAACCCTAACCCTGACTCTCACCCTCACCCTAAGCCTCACCTTAAGCCTAACCCTAACATTAATACTAACCCTAACCCTAACCCTAAACCTCACACTAACACTAACCCTAACCATCACCTTAACCCTAAACCTCACCCTAAACCTAACCCTAACCCTCACCCTAAACCTAACCCTCACCCTTACCGTAACCCTCACCCTCAGCCTAAACTTCACATTTACCCTTACCGTGACCCCCACACTAACCCTCACCCTAAACCTAACCCTCATCCTAACCCTAACTCTACCCCTAAACCTCAACCTCACCCTAACCCGAACTCTATCCCTAACCCTAACACTAAACCTCAACCCAACCCTAAAGCTAATCCTCACCCTCAACCACATGCTCAGCCTAAACCTAAGCCAAAGCCTAACGCTTACCCTAACCATGAACCTCACCCTAGCCCTCAGGCTAACCCTAAGCCTAAACCTAACACTCATCCTAACCCTCCCTCTATCCATAACACTAAACCTCAACCTAAACCTAACCCTAAACCACACCCTCACCCTAGCCCTAATTCTAACCCTAACCCTGATCCTAACCCTCCCCATAACCCTAACCCTAACTCTCACCCTAACCCTAACACTCAGCTTCAACCTCACACTCAGCCTAATCCTAAGCCTAACCCTAACACTAACCTTAACCCTCAATCTCACCTTAACCCTCACCCTAACCCTAACCCTAACCCTAACACTAAGCCTAACACTAAACCTCACCCTCATCCTCACCTTAACCCTAACTCAAACCCTAAACCTCACCCCCACCATAACCCTTAGCCTAACCCTAATCCTAAACCTGACCCTAACCCTAACTCTAAACCTACCCTTACCCTAGCCCTTACCCTAACCCTAATCCTAACTCTAATCCTCATCCGAACCCTCCTCCTAACACTCACCCTAACCCTAACCCTTACCCTCAACCTCACCCTCAGCCTAGCCCACACCCTAACCCTAACCCTCACCCTCACCATAAATCTCACACTAACCCTAACACTAATCCTCAGTCTAATCCTCAGCCTCAGCCTAAACCTCAGCCTAACCCTCACCCTAACCCTAACCCTGACCCTTACGGTAACCCTCACCCTAGGACTAACCCTCACCTTTAACCTTACCGTGACCCCCACCTTAACCCTCAGCCTAATCCAAACCCTAATCCTAACCCCCACTCTAACCCTCACCCTAACCCTAACTCTAACCCTAAATCCCACCCTCACCCTAAACCTAACTATAAAGTAAACCAAAACCTAAACCTCACCCTAACCCCAACCGTAATCCTAACTCTAACCCTAACCTTAGGCCTAACCCTAACACTAAGCCTAAACCTCACACTTACCCTCACCCTAACCGTAACCCTAAACCTAACCATAACAATAACCCTAACCCTAATCCTAACCCTAACCCTAACCATAACCCTCACCACAACATAAAACTTAACCCTAACACTAACCCTCACAATAACCCGAACCTCATGCTAACCCTAACTCTAACCCTAACCGTAACACTAAAAACCTCACCCTAACCCTAATTCTAAACCTCAACCTCATCATAATCGTAACCCTAACCCTATCCCTAACAATAACCCTAACCCTAACCCTAATTCTCAACCTCACACTAACCCTAATCTTAAACCTAACCCTCAACCTAACCCTAAACCTCACACTTACTCTAACCCTAACCCTCATCCTAACCCTCACCCTAACCCCAACCCTAACACTAAAAGTCATCCTAACACTAAACCTAACCCTGACCCTCAACCTAGCCCTCATCCTAACCCTAATTCTAACCGTACTTATCATCCTAACCCTCACCCTAACCCTAACCCTAAACCTCACCCTAACCCTAAACCTAACCATCAACCTAACCCTAATCCTCACGCTCAACTTAAAGCTAACCCTAACCCTCACCCTAATCCTAAACTTTACCTGAACCCTAACTTTCAACTTAACCCTAACCCTAACCCTCACCCTAACCCTAACCCTCACACTCACCCTACCCGTACCCTAATCCTAATCCTAACCCTAACCCTCAACCTCCGCCTCACCTTAACCCTAACTCTAACCCTAAACCCCACGCTCACCCTAACCCTAACCCTAACCCTAAACCTAAACCTCAACCTAACCATAACCCTAAAACTTACCTTCACGCTAGCCCTCACCCTAACCCTAATCCTAACCCTAACCATCATCCTAACCCTCCCTATAACCCTATCCGAAAACCTCAACCTAACCCTAACCCTCAAACCCACCCTCACACTCAGCCTAACCCTAAGCCTAACCACAAGCCTTACCTGAAACCTAACCTTAACCCTCACACTCACCCGCACCCTCACCCTCACCATAACTCTAAACCAAACCCTAAACCTAACCCTAAACCTCACCCTAACCCTAACCCTAACACTAACCCTCACCCTAACCCTAACACAAACCCTAACCCTCCCACTAACCCTCTGCCTAACCCTGTATCTAACCCTAAACTTCCCCCTCCACCTAACCCTATCCTTAACCCTAACCCTAAACCCCACCCGAATCCTAACACTAACCCTCACCCTTATCTTAACCCTCACCCTCAGTCTCAACCTCACCTTAACCCTTACTGTCATCCTCACCCTAACCCTTACTGTAACCCTAAAACTCATCCTAACCCTCACCGTAACCGTAAACCTAAACATCACCCTAACCCTAACCCTCACACTCAACCTCACACTCAGTCTAACCCTAAGCCTAATCCTAAGCCTTTCCCTAATCCTCACCCTCACCCTATCCAACACTAACCCTAATCCTAACCATCACCCTAAACCTAATCCTTCACCCCACCCTCACCCTCAGCCTAAGCCTAAACCTAACCGTAACCCTCACACTCACGCTCACCCTAACCCAAATCCAAACCCTAAACCTAACCTTAACCCTAAAACTCAACCTAACCCTCACCCTAACCTTAACCCTCACACTAACCCTAATCCTAACCCTCCACATAACCCGCACCTTAAACCTAAATCTAAACCTAAACCTCACCCTCAACATAACCATAATCTTAACCATAACCATAAATGTCACCCCAAACCTAACCCTCAACCTCACCCTCAGACTCACCCGAACTGTAACTCTAACACTAAAATTAACACTAATCCTAACCCTAAACCTAAACCTAACCCTAACCCTAACCTTAATCCTAACACTCACCCTCACCCTAACACTAATTCTAACCCTAACCTAAACCCTAACCCTAACCCTCATGTCACCATAACCCTAACCCTCATCCTAACCCTCACCCTAACCCTAACCCTAATCCTAATCCTCACCCTAACACTAATCCTAACCCTAATCCTCATCCTAACCCTCACCTAACTCTAACCCTAACAGTCACAATAAACCTAACCCTAATCCTAACCCTCAAACTAACCCTAACTCTCATGCTCACTGTAAGACTAACCGTAACCCTCTCCCTAACCCTAAACTTAAGCTGAACCCTAAATCTCACCCTAACCCTAACTCTAAACCTCAACCTAACCCTAACCTTCACACTCACCCTCACCCTCGGCCTAAACCTAAGCCCAAACCTAAGCCTAACCCTAACCCTCAGACTCACCCTAACACTTACCCTAATCCTAATCCTAACCCTTAGTCTAACCTTCACCCTCACCCTAACCCTTAATCTAACACTAACCCTAAACCTAACCCTCATCCTCAGCCTCACCCTAACCCTAACTCTAACCCTAAACCTCACACTCATCCTAACCCTAACCCTAACCCTAACCCTAAACCTCACCCTCACTATAGCCCTCACCCTAACCCTAATCCTAAAACTAACCCTCATCCTAACCCTCACCATAAGCCTAACACTCATCCTCACCCTCACCCTAAACCTAATCCTAAC
>NW_027202945.1:57500-126839 GCF_024711535.1 Dipodomys merriami
TCAACCTAAACCTCAACTTAACCTTAACCCTAACACTAAACCTAACATTAACGCTCGACCTAACCCTCCAACTAACCCTAAATCTAACCCTAAAACTCACGCTCACCCTAACTCTAATCCTAACCCTAACCCTAAACCTAATCCTAACCCTAACCCTAACCCACACCCTCACACTCACCCTCACCCTCACCATAACTCTAACCCTAACCCTAATAACACTAATCCTAACCCTAAACGTAACCCTAACCCTAACCCTAATTATAACATTCACCCTCACCCTAACCATAATCTTAAACATAACCCTCATCCTAACCCTAACCCAAACCCTAACCCTAACCCTAAACCTTACGTAAAACTAACCCTAACCCTCACCCTCACCATAGCCCTCACCCTAACTCTAATTCTAACCCAAACCCTCACTGTAACCCTAAACTTAACCGAACCCTAACTCTCACCCTAACCCTAACCATCACCCTCAACTTAACCCTTAACTTCAAACTCACCCTCATTCTCAGCCTAACCCTAAGCCTAAGCCTAACCCTAAACCTAACCCTAAGACTCACCCTAACCCTTACCCTAATCCTAATCCTAACCCTAAGCCTAACCCTCACCCTCACCCTCACCCTCACCCTAATCCTCACCCTAACCCTAATTCTAACACTAAACCTAAACGCAACCCTCAACCTCAGCCTCACCCTTACCCTAACTCTAAACCTAAACCTCACACTCACCCTAAGCCTAACTCTAACCCCAACCCTAACACTAAACCTCACCCTAAACTTAACCCTAACCCTCACCCTCACCATAACCATAACCCTACCCCTAACCCTAACAATAACCCTCACCCTCACTTTAACCCTAAACCTAAATCTAACCCTCACCCTAACCCTAATTCTCACCCTCACCATAACCCTAACCCTCATCCTAAACCTCACCCTAACCATAACCCTAAACCTCACCCTAACCCTAACCCTAACTCTCACCCTCACACTAGCCCTCACCGTAACCCTAATACTAACCCTAATCCTCATCCTAACCCTCACCCTAACCCTAACCCTAACCCGCACTGTAACCCTAACCCTAACCCTCACCCTAACCCTAAACTTACCCGAGCCCTAAATCTCACCCTAACCCTATCCCTCTCACCCTAACCCTAACGATCACCCTCACCCTCACAGTAAGCCTAAACCTAAGCCTAACCCTAAACCTAACTCTAACCCTCACACTCACCCTAACCCGTTCCCTATATCTAATCCTAACACTAAGCCTTACCCTCACCCTCACCCTAACCCTCACCATAACCCTAACTCTAAGATTATCCCTAACCCTAACCCTCATCCTCAGCCTCACCCTAACCCTAACTCTAACACTAAACCTCAGCCTCATCCTAAACCTAACCCTATCCCTAACCCTAAACCTCACCCTAACCCTAACACTAAACCTCACACTCACCCTAGCCCTCACCCTCACCCTAATCCTAACCCTCACCCTCACCCTAACACCATACTTAACCGAAACTTAAATCTCACCCTAACCGTCACCCTAACCCTAACCCTCACCCTCATCCTCACCTGCCACGCCGACCCCAGTAGAGTCTGCTTAGCATGGGAAACCATCTATCAGACCATGATAGGGGCTTCAGAGACCTATCTCTGAGTTTTGGGACTTCACCAAAGTCTACCTCAGAGAATGGGGCTTTACAGAAACCTATCTCCAAGTTTTGGGACTTCACCGAAGTCTACCTCGGAGAATAGGGCTTCTAAGAGGCCTACTCCTGGAAAAAGGCTGGCAAACCCCTGGGAAAAGATGTGTTTCTGTCTTTCTTCCCTCATAAGAGTGCCTGTTAATCTTTTACTGCTTCTACTGCTTTTTGTACTTGCTCATTGTCAATGTTCCCTTATTCAAAGCTCTCTCTTAAGAGTGTTGACGACTCCAATATCTGATGAGTGTCTTAAAAATATGACTAACTCACCAGAGTTAAGTGCTAACCTGAAACCCCTCTTATGGAGGCTAGGAGACAAGTTATAAGTAAATATAAAAGTATTGGGGGTTTCACAAAGTCACTTCAGCAGAAGGAATTATTTGTAAGGGATTTACAAGAAGCTATAGGCTCAGCTAAAACAGAAAGAATGTATGGCAATTGCTGAGATAATTATTTAGGAGAGAGAATTTCCTGCTATTTACTAAGAGAATTGCTAGGTCTCCTTAAAGTTTACTATTAAAGAAGAGACAGGAAAGATCTTATGGGAAAGTTAAGGCCTCTATAAAAATAGGTAATGGTTAATTGGTGACAAACATCGAAACCCAAACCCATTGTATTCCTTAGAGATAAGCCGAAGACAAATGCCTATCAGGTGCCCAGCTGGTGACCACCCAAGAAAGAAGCCATGCAGCAAGACTGTGTAACCTTTTGCCCTTTCTCATGAGACTTCTGTTATAAAAGGTTGCTATCCTCTGCATTAAATCGCACTCAGCACTCAGCATCCACTCCTCTTGTGTGTGAGTTGTCTGTTTGCCATCTCCCCACCTATTCCAGGTTCCTCCCTTAGGTGTCCTCCGTCGCCCCGACAGAACCCGGTCCGCGGCACTCACCCTCAGCCTAACCCTAAGCCTAAGCCTAACCCTAACCCTAAGCTTCACACACATCCGAACCCTTACACTAATACTAATCCTAACCCTTATTCTAAAGCTCACCCTCACCCTAACCCTCACCGTAACCCTAACTCTAGCACTAACCCTAAACGTAACCCTCAACATTACCCTAACTCTAACACTAACCCTAACACTAAAACTCACCCTAACCCTAACCCTATCCCTCACCATCACAGTAACCGTAACCTAACCCTAACAATAACCCTAACCTTAACTCTAACCCTCACCCTCACCCTAGCCCTCACCCTAACCCTAATTCTGACCCTCACTCTCACCCTTATCTTAACTCTCAACCTCAGCCTAAAACTCACCTTTACCCGTACCATCATCCTCACCCTAACCGTCACCCTAACCCTAAACCTCATCCTAACCCTCAACTTAAACTTAAACCTAACCATCACCCTAACCCTAACCCTCACCGTCAACCTCATGCTCAGCCTAACCCTAAGCCTAAGCCTAACGCTCATTCTAACCCTCATCCTCACCCTAGCCCTCACGCTAACCCTAATCCTAACCCGATCCCTCGTACTAACCCTCCCCTAACCCTAACCCTAACCATCACCTAACCCTAATCCTCACCCCCAACCTCACCCTCAGCATAACCCTAACCCTAAGTCTAACCCGAAACCCTAATTCTCACATACCATCACCATAAATCTAATCCTAATCCTAAACTTAACCCTAACGCTAAACATCAACCTAACCCTCACCCTAACCTTAAGCCTAACACTAATCCTAACCCTAATCCTCGACCTAACCCTCCCCCAACCCTAAATCTAATCCTAAACCCACCATCACTTAACCCTAATCCTAACCCTAACGCTCACCCTAACCCTCACCCTCACTCTAAACCTAACCCTTATCCTAACCCTCACCCTAACCCTAACCCTAAACCTAAATCTCACCCAAACACTAAGCCTAACCCTCACCCTCACCCTAGCCCTCATCCTAACCCTAATTCTGACCCTAATCCTCATCCTAACCCTCACCCTAACCCTAACCCTAACCTTCACCCTAATCTTAAGCCTAACCCTAACCCTCAACCTAACCCTAACCTCACGCTCACCGTAACCCTAACCCTACCCTCATCATAACTTTAAACATAACCTGAACCCTAACTCTCACCCTAACCCTACCCCAAACTCTCACCCTAACACTAACACTCACACTCACCCTCACCCTCAGCCTAACCTAAATCCTAAGCCTAAACCTAAACCTAACCTCACACTCACCCTAACCCTTACCCTAAACCTAATCCTAACACTAAGGCTAACCCTTACCCACACCTTAAACCTTACAGTAACACTGACCTAACACTAACTCTCACCCTCACCCTAACCCTAACCCTCATCCTCACCCTAAACCTCACACTAACCCTAACCCTAACCCTAATCCTCAATCTAACCCTCACCCTAACCCTAAACCTAACCCTAAACCTAACCCTAACCCTCACCCTTATCTTAACCCTCACCCTCAGCCTAAACCTCAACTTTACCCTTACCAACATCCTCCCCCTAACCCTCACCCTAACCCTAAACCTCATCCTAACCCTCACCCTAAACGTAATCCTAACCATCACCCTCACACTAACCCTCACCGTAACTCTAACTCTAACACTAACCCTAAGCCTAACCCTCACCCTCAGCCTCAACCTAACCCTACCTCTAAACCTAAACCTCACCCTCATCCTAACCCCAACCCTAAACCTAACCCTAAACCTCAATCTAATCCAAACCCTAAACCTCACCCTCACCCTAGCCCTCACCCTAAACCTAATGCTAAACCTAACCCTCATCCTAACCCTCACCCTAACACTAACCATAACACTCATCCTCACACTCACCCTAACCCTAAACCTAACCCTAACACTCCACCTAACCCTAACCCTCACCCTCACTGTAACCGTTACCCTAACCCTCACAGTAACCCTAAACTTAACCCGAACCCTAACTCTCACCCTAACCCTAACCCTAACTCTCACCCTAACCCTAACCTTCACCCTCACCCTCACTCTCAGCCTAACCCTAAGCCTAAGCCTAACCCTAACGCAACCCTCACACTCACCCAAACCCTTACACTAATCCTAATCCCAAACCTAAGCCTAAACCTCACCCACTCCCTCACCCTCACTCTAACACTCACCCCAACCCTAATTCTAAGACTAACCCTAAACCTAACCCTCAACCTCAGCCTCAACCTTACCCTAACTCTAACCCTAAACCTCACTTTCACCCTATCCCTAACTCTAACCGTGACCCTAACACTAAACCTCACCCTAATCCTAACCCGAACCCTCACACTCACGCTCAACCTAAACCTAAGCCTAAGCCTAACCCTTACTCTAACCCTCACCCTCACCATAGCCCTCACCGTAAACCTAATCCTAAACCTTTTCCTCATCCTAACCCTTACCCTAACCCTAATCCTAACCATCACCCTAACCCTAATCCTCACCCCCAACCTCACCCTCGGCCTAACCCTAAGCCTAAGCCTAACCTAAACCTCAACCTAACCCTCACCAAAACCTTAAACCTAACACTGAACCTAACACTAACCCTCGACCTAACCCTCCCCCTAACCCTAAACCTAACCCTAAAACTCACCCTCACCCTAACCCAAATCCTAAACCTAACCCTAACCCTCAGCCTCACTGTTACCCTAACCCTCAACTTAACCCTAACCGAAACCCTAACCCTAACCCTAAACCTTACCCTAACACTAACTCTAATCCTCACCATCACCCTAGCCCTCACCCTAACCCTAATCCTAACCCTAAACCTCACCCTAACCATAAACATAACCGAACCCTAAATCTCAACCTAACCCTAAACCTAACCCTCACCTTAACCCTAACCCTCACACTCACCCTCACTCTCAGACTAACCCTAAGCCTAAGGGTAACCCTAACCCTAACCCTCACACTCACCCGAACCATTACACTAAACCTAATCCTAACCCTAAGCCTAACCCTCACCCTCACTCTCACCCTCACCCCAACCCTCACCCAAACCCTAACTATAACACTAACCCTAAACTTAACCCTCAACCTCAGCCTCACCCTTACCCTAACTCTAACCCTAAACCTCACCCTCACCCTAACCCTAACCCTAACCCTAACCCTAACACTAAACCTCACCCTAACCCTAACCCTAACCCTCACCCTCACACTAACGGTAACCCTAACCCTAACCATAACAGTAACCCTAACCCTAATACTAACCCTCACCCTAACCATAGCCCTCACCCTAACATTAACCCTCACCCTAACACTTACTCTCAACCTAACACTAACCCTAACCCTAACACTAAATCTCCCACTAACCCTAACCCTCACCCTAATCCTAAACCTCACCCTAATGCTAAACCTAACTCTAACCCTCACCCTGACCCTAGCCTTCACCCTAAACCTAATTCTAACCCTCAGTCTCACCCTAACCCTAACCCTCATCCTCACCCTATACCTCACACAAACCCTAACCCTAAACCTAATCATCAATCTAACCCTCACCCTACGCCTTACCCTAACCCAAAACCTAACCCTAAACCTCACCCTAACCCTAACCCTAAACCTCATCCTCACCCTAGCCATCACCCTAACCCTAATCCTAACCCTAACCCTTATCCTAACCCTCACCCTAACACTAACCCTAACCCTAACCCCCACCGTCACCCTCACACTAACCCTAAACCTAACACTAAACCTCAACCTAACCCTAACCCTCACCCTCACTATAACCGTTACCCTAACCCTAACCCTAACCCAAAACTTAACCCGAAACCTAACTCTCAACCTAACCCTGAACCTAATCCTCGCCCTAACCCTCACCCTCACCCTCAGCCTAACACTAAGCCTAACTCAATCCCTAACCCTAACCCTCATCGTATCGCTCACCCTAACCCTAACCCTAATCCTAATGCTAACCCTAACCCTAAACTTCACCCTCACCTAACCCTCAACTTAAGCCTAATCCTAACATTAATCCTAACCCTAACCCTAACCCTAAACCTCAGCCTAAACCCTAAAAATCACACTAACCCTCACACTAATCCTCAACCTAACCCTCAACCTAACATTAACCCTAACACTAACCCTAATATTAACGCTCGACCTAACCCTTCAACTAACCCTAAATGTAAACCTAAACCTCCCCCTCACACTAACCCTAATCCTAAACTTAAACTAAACCTCCCCCTAACCCTAAACCTCACCCTCACCCTCACCCTCACCATAACTCTAACCCTAACCTTAACAATAACACAAATCCTAACCCTAAACCTAACCCTTACCCTAACCCTAATCCTAACACTCACCCTCTACCTAACCATAATCTTAACCTTAACCCTCAACCTAACCCTAAACCTCACTCTCACCATAACCCTAACCCTCATCCTAACCCTAACCCAAACCCTAACCCTAACGATAAACCTTACCCTAACGCTAACCCTAACCCTCAACCTCACCCTAGCCCTCACTCTAACACTAATCCAAACCCTAACCCTCACCCTGACCCTAAACATAATAAAACCTTAACTCTCACCCTAACACTAACCCTAACCTTCACCGTAACCCTAACCCTCACCCTCACCCTCACTCTCAGTCTAACCCTAAGCCTAAGCCTAACCCTAACCCTAAACATCACACTCAACCTAACCCTTACCCTAATCCGAATCCAAACACTAAGCCTAAGCCTAACCTTCATGCTCAAACTCACCCTAATCCTAACCCTCACCCTAACTTTAACTCAAACACTAACCCTAACCCTAACCCTAAAACTCGTCCCCACCCTTACCCTAACTCTAAACCTAAACCTCACCCTCACCCTAACTCTAACCCTAACCCTAAACTTGACCCTAACCCTAACACTAAACCTCACTCTCAACCTAACACTCACTCTAACCCTAATCCTAACACTAACCCTCATCCTAACCCTCCCCATAACCCTAATCCTAAACCTCAGCCTCATTCTAACCCTCACCCTAAACTTCACCCTAACCCTAACCCTCCACATAACCCTCACCCTAACCCTAACTCTAAACCTCACGCTCACCCTAACCCTAACTCTAACCCTAACCCAAAACCTAAACCTGACCCTAATCCTAAACAATAACGCTCACCCTTACTCTCAACGTTACCTTAACCCAAAACCTAACCCTAACAATAACCCTAACCCTAATCCTAACCCTCACCCTAACCAAAAACCTCACCATAACCCATACCCTAACCCAAACACTAACCCTCACAGTAACCCTAACCCTAACCTCACCCTATTCTTAACTCTAACCCTAACCCTAACACAAAAACCTCAACCTAACCCTAACCCTAACCCTCACCCTCACCTTCAACATAACCGTAACCCTAAAAAAAACCCTAACCCTAACCCTAATCCTAACCCTCACTCTCACCCTAAACCTAAACCTAAACCTAACACTCACCCTAACCCTAACCCTCACCCTTAACGTAAACCTAACCCTCATCTGAACACTCACCCTCACCCTAACCCTAAATCTCACCCTAACCCTAAACCTACCCCTAACCCTCAACCTAACTCTAACCCTCACACTCAACGTAAACCTAACCCTAACCCTCATCCTAACTCGAAACTTATCCTGAACCCTAACTCCCACCCTAATCCTCACCCTCACGCTTACACTCAATGTAACCCTAAGCCTAACGCTAACCCTAACCATAACCCTCACACTCACCCTAACCATAACCCTAACCCTAACCATAAACCTCACCTTAACTTAACCCTAAACATCACCCGCACCCTAGCCATTACCCTAACCCTAATCCTAACATTAACCCTCATCCTAACCCACTCCATAACCCTAACCCTAACCCAAACAATAACCCTAAAGCTCAAGCTCACCCTTGGCCCAAACCTAAGCCTAACACTAAGCATAACCCTAAACCTAACCACAACCCTCACACTCATTCTGCACCCTAACCCTCACCGTTACTCTAACCCAAACCCTAACCCTAACCCTAAACCACACCCTTACCCTATACCTAACCCTAACCCTAACCCTCATCCTCACCCTAACCCTTACACTAAACCTAACCCTAACCCGCACCCTAACCGTCACCCTAACCTTATATCTAACCCTAAACCTCACCCTCACCCTCATCCTAACCCTAACCCTAACCCTAAACCCCACCCTAACCATAACCCTAAACCTCACCCGCACCCTCACCCTCACCCTAACACTAATGCTAACCCTAAAAATAACACTACCCCATCCCTAAACATCACCCTAACCCTAATCCTCACCCCACCCTCACCCTCAGCATATCCCTAAGCCTAAGCCTAACCTTTACCCTAACCCTCACACTCATGCTCACCCTAACCCTAATCCTAAACCTATCCCTATCCCTAAACCTCAACCTAACCCTCACCCTCACCCTAAAACTAACACTAACCCTAAACCTAAACCTCACCCTAACCCTCCCGCTCACCCTAACTCTAACGCTAAAGCTCAACCTCACCATAAACCTAACCCTAACCTTTACTCTAAACCTCACCCTAACCCTAACCCAAACCCTCAACCTCAACCTCACCGTAACACTAACCTAACCCTAACAATAAAACTAACTATAACACTAAACCTAACCCTAACCCTAATCCTCAACCCCACATGCACCCTCAGCCTAAACCTAACCCTAACCCTAACCCTCACCATAAGCCTAACCCTAACCCTAACACTAACACTAACACTAACCCTAAACCTAAACCTCACCCTAACCGTAACCGTAAACCTCACCCTCAACCTAGCCCTCACCCTAACCCTAATCCTAACCCTAACCCTCATCCTAACACTCCCCATAACCCTAAATCTAACCCTCACCCTCAACCTAACCCTCACCCTAACCCTAACCCTAACCCTAACACTAACCGTAATCCTAACCCTCAACCTAACCATCACCCTAACCCTAACTAAAACCCTAAACCTCACCCTCACCCTAACCCTAACTCTAACCCTTACCCAAACCCTAAACCTCACTTTAACCCTAAACCCTAACCCTCACCCTTACCTTCACTATAACCGTAACCCTAAACCTAACCCTAACAATAACCATAACCCTAATCCTAACCCTCACCCTAACCACAACCCTCACCGTAACCCATACCCTAACCCAAACACTAACCCTCACACTAACCCTAACCCTAACCTCACCCTAACCATAACTCTAACCTTAACCCTAACACTAAAAACCTCAACCTAACCCTAACCCTAATCCTCACCCTCAACCTCACCATAACCGTAACCCTAACAATAACCCTAACCCTAAACCTAAAACTAACCCTCACTGTCACCCTAACACTAAACCGAAACTTAACCCTCACCCTAACCTAACCCTCACACTTACTGTAACCCTAACCCTCATGCTAACCCTCACCCTAACCACAACCCTCACCGTAACACATAACCTAACCCCAAAACTAACCCTCACACTAACCCTATCACTAACCTCACCCTAACCCTAACTCTAATCCTAACGCTAACATTAAAAACCTCAACGTAACCCTAACCCTCATTCTCACCCTCACCCTCACCATAACCATAACCCTAACAATAACCCTAACCCTAACCCTAATCCTAACACTCACCCTCATCCTAACCTTAAACCTAACCCTAAACCTCACCCTAACACTAACCCTCACCCTTACCGTAACCCTTACCCTCACCCTAACCCTCATTCTATATCTAACCATAAACCTAAACCTCACCCTAACACTAACCCTCACCCTCACCCTCAACCTAGCCCTCAACCTAACCCTAATCCTAACCCTAATCCTCATCCTAACCCTCATCCTAACCCTAACCCTAAACCTCACCCTAAGCCTAACCCTAACCCTAACCCTCAAGCTAAGTCTAACCCTCACACTCAATGTAAACCTAACCCTAACCCTCAACTTAACCCTAAACTTAACCTGAACCCTAACTCTCACCATAACCCTAACCCTCACCCTCACCCTCAGTGTAACCCTAAGCCTAACCGTAACCCTAACCCTAACACTCACACTCAACCTAACCCTTACCCTAATGCTAATCCTAACCCTAACCCTAACCCTCACCCTCAGCCTCACCTTAACCCTAACTCTAACCCTAAACCTCAACCTCACCCTAACCCTAACCCTAAACCTAACCCTAAACCTCACCCTAACCTAACCCTAAACCTCACCCACACACTAGCCATTACCTTAACCCTAATCCTAACACTAACCCTCATCCTAACCCTCCCCATAACCTTAACCCTAAACCTCACCTTCAACCTAGCCCTCACCCTAAACCTAATCCTAAACCTAATACTCATCCTAACCCTCAGACTAACCCTAAACCTAACTCTCACCCTCACCCTCACACTAACCATAACCCTAACCCTCAACCTAACCCTAACCCTCACTCTCACTGTAACCATTACCCTAACCCTTACACTAACCCTAAACATAACCCGAGCTCTAAATCTCACCCTAACCCTGACCCTATCGTCACCCTAACCCTAACCCTCAACCTCACCATCACCCTCAGCCTAAACCTAAGCCTAAGCCTATCCTTAACCCTAACCCTCATCCTATCCCTCACCCTAACCCTAACCCTAATCCTAATCCTAACACTAACCCTAAACCTCACCCTCACCCTAACCCTCAACTTAAGCCTAACACTAACATTAATCCTAATACTAACCCTAACGCTAAACCTCATCCTAAACCCTAAACCTCACACTAACCCTCACACTAATCCTTAACCGAACCCTCACCCTAAACTTAACCCTAACACTAACCTTAACATTAACACTCGACCTAACCCTACAACCAACCCTAAATCTAACCCTAAACCGCCCCCTCATCCTAACCCTAATCCTAACCCCAGCCCTAAAAATCACTCTAACCCTAAACCTCACCCTCATCCTCACGCTCACCCTCACCATAACTCTAACCCTAACCCTAAAAATAACACTAATCCTAACCCTAAAGCTAACCCTAAACCTAACCCTAAACCTAACACTCACCCTCACCCTAAACATAATCTTAACCCTAACCCTCAACCAAACCCTAACCCTCACCCTCACAGTAACCCTAACCCTCATCCTAACCCTAACACAAATCCTAACCCTAAACCTAAACCTTACCCTAACACTAACCCTAACCATCACCCTCACCCTAGGCCTCACTCTAACCCTAATCCTAACCCTAACCCTCACCCTAACCCTAACCATAATCGAACCCTAACTCTCACCCTAACCCTAACCCTAACTTTCACCCTAAACCTAACCCTCACCCTCACCCTCACCCTCACTCTCAGCTTAACCCTAAGCCTAAGCCTAACCCTAACCCTAACAATCACACTGAACCTAACCCTTACCCTAATCCGAATCCTAAACCTAAGCCTAACCCTCACCCTCACCCTCACCCTAATCCTAACCCTCACCCTAAACCTAACTCTAACACTAACCCTAACCCTCAACCTCAGCCTCACCCTTAACCTAACTCTAAACCTAAACCTCAATCTTACCCAAACCCTAACCCTAACCCTCACACTAAACCTTCCCAAAACCCTAAACCTAAACCTCACACTCAACCTAACTCTCACCCTAACCCTAACTCTAACTCTAAACCTCACCCTCACCCTAACCCTAACTCTAACCCTAACCCAAAACCTAAACCTGACCCTAACCCTAAAGCCTAATGCTCACCCTTACTCTCAACATTACCTTAACCCAAAACCTAACCCTAACAATAACCCTAACCCTTATCCTAACCCTCACCCTAACCACAGCACTCACCTTAACCCATACCCTAACCCAAAAACTAACCCTCACAGTAACACTAACCCTACCCTCACCCTAACCCTAACTCTAACCCTAATCCTAACACAAAAAACCTCAACCTAACCCTAACCCTAACCCTCACCCTCACCCTCACCGTAACTGTAACCCTAAAAATAACCCTAACCCTAACACTAATCCTAACCCTCACCCTCACCCTAACCCTAAACCTAACCCTAACCTCACCCTAACCCTAACCCTCACCCTTACAGTAAACCTAACCCTCATCCTAACCTTCAACCTAAACGTAACCCTAACCCTAAACCTCACCCTAACACTAACCCTCACACTGGCCCTCACCCTAACCCTAATCCTAACCCTAATCCTAATCCTAACCCTCACCCTAACCTTGATCATAACCATCACCCTAACCCTAAACATAACCCTAACCCTGACCCTAACCCTAACCCTCACCCTTAGTTTAACCCTTACCCTCATCCTAACCCTCACCCTAACTCTAATCCTAATCCTCATCCTAACCCTCACCCTAACCCTAACCCTAAACCTCATCCTAACCCTAACCCTCAACCTAACTCTAACCCTCACACTCAACGTAAACCTAACCCTAACCCTCAACCTAACACTAAACTTAACCTGAACCCTAACTCTCATCCTAAACCTAAACCTCACCCTCACCCTCACCCTCAGTGTATCCCTAAGCCTAAACCTAACCCTAACCCTAACACTCACACTCACCCTAACACTTACCCTAATCCTAATCCTAACCCTAACCCTCACCCTCAGCCTCACCTTAACCCTAACTCTAACCCTAAACCTTAACCTCACCTTAATCCTAACCCTAACCCTAACCCTAAACCTCACCCTAACCTAACCCTAAACCTCACCCTCACACTAGCCATCACCCTAACCCTAATCCAAACATTAACCCTCATCCTATCCCTCCACATAACCCTAACTCTAACAGTCACCCTAACCCTAAACCTCAACCTCACCCTTAGCCTAACCCTATGCCTAAACGTAAGCCTAACCCTAAACCTAACCCTAAACCTCACACTCATCTGCACCCTCAACCTCACCGTAACTCTAACCCTAACCCTAACCTAAACCCTAAACCTCACCCCTACCCTAACCCTAACCCTATCCCAAACCCTAACCCTCATCCTTACCCTAACCCTAACACTAAACCTAACCCTAACCCTCACCTGAACCCTCCCCCTAACAATAACCCGAACAGTCACCCTAACCCTAATCCTCACCCCCACCCTCACCCAAAGCCTAACCATAAGCCTAAGCCAAACCCTCACCCAAACCCTCACACTCCCCTTCACCCTAACCCTAATCCTAAACCTAACCCTGTCCCTAAACCTCAAACTAACCCTCAACCTCACCCTAACCCTAACACTAACCCTAACACTAAACCTCACCCTAACCCTCCCCCTAACCCTAACTCTAACCCTAAATATCACCCTCACCCTAACCCTAACCAAAACCCTCAGCCTAAACCTCACCCTAATCCTAACCTCACCCTCACCCTCAAACTCACCGTAACTCTAACCCTAACCCTAACAATAACACTAACCCTAACCCTAACCCTAACTCTAACCATAACCCTCACATTCAGCCTCACCCTCACTGCAAACATAACCCTAACTATAACACTAAAAATTACCCTAACCCTAAGCCTAACCTAACTCTAAATCTAATCCTAACCCCCACCCTCAGCCTCAGCCTAACACTAAGCCTAAACCTAACCTTAAACCTAAACCTAATCCTCAGCCTCAGCCTCAACCTAACCCAAACCCTAAACCTAACACTCACCCTAACTCTAAGCCTAACCCTAACCCTAACCCTCACACTCACCCTCAAACTAACCCTAATCCTAAACCTAATCCAATCCCTGACCCTAACCCTCACCCTAACCCTCACCCTAGCGCTCAGCCTAACCCTAACCCTAACACTCACCCTCAACCTAGCCCTCAACCTAAGCCTAAACCTCACCCTCACCTTAACCATTACCCTAACCCTCACTCTAACCCTAAACTTAACTCAAACCCTAACTCTCACCCTAACCCTAACCCTAACACTCACCCTAACCCTAACCATCAACCTTACCGTAACCCTCACCCTCAGCCTAACCCTCATGTTTGCCCTTACCGTCACCCGTACCCTAACCCTCACCATAACCCTCACACTCACCCTAACCCTCACCCTAAAACTAACTCTACCCCTAAACCTCACCCTCACCCTAACCATAACTCTAACCCTAACCCTAACACTAAACCTCACCCTAACCGTAACCCTACACCTCAGAATAACCCTAACCCTCAACCTCACGCAAACCCTCAGCCTAAACCTAAGGCTAACCCTAACCATAACCATAAGCCTCACACTCACCCTAACCAGAACCATAATCCTAATCCTAACCCTAAACCTAACCCGAACCCTCACGCTCAGCCTCACCCTAACCCTAATTATAACCCTAAACCTCACACTGACCCTAACCCTAATCCTAAAACTGACCCTCACCGTAACCGAAACCCTAAACCTAACCCTAAACTTATCCCTAACCCTAGCCCTAACCCTACCCCTAACTCTCACCCTAACCCTAACCCTAACACTAACCCTAACCCTAAACCTCACCCTAACTCTAACACTAACTGTAAACCTCACCATCATCCTAACCATCACTCTAACCCTAACCCAAACACTAAACCTTACCCTAAACCTAACCCTAAAAGTCACCCTCACCTCACCGTAACCAAAACCCTAAACCTAACCCTAACAATAACCCTAACACTAATCCTAACCCTCCCCCTAACCATAACCCTCATCCTAACCCAAACACTCACCCTAAAACTTACCCTCACCCTAACACTAACCCTAACCCTAAAACTAACCCTCACACTAACCCCAACCATAACCCTAACTCTAAACCTCAAACTCACCCTCACCCTCAGCCTAACTCTAACACTAACCCTATCCCTAACCCTCCTCCTAACCCTATATCTAACCCTAAACCTCACCCTCACACTAACCCTAACCCTAACCCTAAACCATACCCTAACCCTAAACCTACCCCTCACCCGCACCCTCACCCTCAATGTAACTCTAACCCTAACCTTAACAGTAAAACTCACCCTAACCCAAACCATCACCCTAACCCTAATCCTCACCTCCACCCTCACCCTCAGCCTAACCCTAAGCCTAAGCCTCAACCTCACCCTAACTGTCACACTCACCCTCACCCTACCCCTAATACTAAATCTAACCCTATCCCTAAACCTCAACCTAAACCTCACCCTCCCCGTAACCCTAACACTAAACCTCAACCTAAAACTCACCCTCCCCATATCCCTAACACTAAACATCAACCTAAATCTCACCCTCACCCTCACCCTCAATCTCACCATAACTCTAAACCTAACCCTAAATCTAACACTAACCCTAACCCTAACCATAAACATAACCATAACCCTCACCTTCAGAATCACCCTCAGCTCCAACTTAACCCTAACCATAAAACTAACAATAACCTTAATCCTAAACCTAACACTAATCCTCAACCCCACCCTCACCCTCAGCCGAATCCTAAGCCTAACCCTAAGCCTAAACCTAACCCTAACCCTAACTGTAACCCTAAACCTAACCCTAAACCTAACCCTAATCCTCAGCCTCACCCTCACCCTAACCAAAACCCTAACCCTAACCCTTACCTAACCCTAACCCTAACCATAACCCTGACCCTCACACTCACCCTCAACCTAACCCTAACCCTAACCAAAACCCTAACCCTAACCCTCACCCTAACCCTAAGCCTAACCATAACCCTGACCCGCACACTCACCCTCAACCTAACCCTAAACCTAAACCTAACCATATCCCTAAACTTAACCCTCACCCTAACCCTCACCCTAACACTAATCCTAACCCTAAACCTCATCCTAACACTCACCCTAACCCTAACCCTAACCCTCACCCTAACCCTAAACCTAACCCTTAACCTCATGCTTGGCCTAAGCCTAAGCCTAAGCCTAAATCTAACCCAAACATTCAACATAACGCTAACCCTAACTCTAAGCTTAAACCTCACTCTCACACTAACCCTAACTCTAACCCTTACCCTAAACCTAAACCTCATCCTAACACTAATCCTAAACCTCACCCTCACCCTCACTGTAACCGTAACCCAAACCCTAACCCTACCAATAACCCTAATCCTAACCCTAACCCTCAACCTAACCCAAACCCTAACCCTAACCCTCACCCTAACACTTACCCTCACCCTAACACTAACACTAACTCTAACACTAACCCTCACACTAACCCTAACAATCACCCTCATTCTAAACCTCACCCTAAACCTAAACCTAACCCTCACCTTCATCCTAGCCCTCACAATAACCCTAATCCTCATCCTCATCCTAAACCTCACACTAACTCTAACACTAATCCTCAAGCTAACCCTCACCCACACCCTTCCCCAAACCCTAACCATCACTCTAACCCTAACCCTCACCCCACTGTAACCCTCACCCTCAGCCTAAATCTCAAGTTTACCCTTACCTTCACCCCCATGCTAACCCTTACCCTAAACATAACCCTCACCCTAATCCTCACCATAAGCCTAATTCCACCCCAAAACCTCATGCTCACCCTAACTCTAACCCTAACCCTAACCCTAACCCTAATCCTCATCCTAACCCTAAACCTCACACTAACCCTAACCCTAAACCTCAATTTAACATTCACCCTGACCCTAATCCTAACCCTAACCCTAACCCTAAATCTAACCCTAACACTCACCATTATCTTAATCCTCACCCTCAGCCTAAACCTCACCTTTACCCTTACTATCATCCTCCCCCTAAACCTCCCCCTAACCCTAAACCTCATCGTAACCCTCACCCTAGCCATAAAACTAACCATCACCCTAACGCTAACCCTCAACCTCAACCTCACCCTCAGCCTAACCCTAAGCCTAAGCCTAAACCTTACCATAATCGTCACCCTCATCCTAGCCCTCACTCTAACCCTAATCCAAACAATAACCCTCATCCTAACCCTCACTCTAAATCTAATCCTAACCCTCATCATCACCCTCACCCTAACCCTCATCCTAACCCTAAGCCTCAACCTAATCCTAACCCTCACCCTCACAGTAACTCTTTTCCTGACACTCACCGTAACCCTAAACTTAACCCGAATCCTAATTCTCACCCTAAACCTAACACTAACCCTCACCCTAACCCTAACCCTAAACTTCATCCTCACCCTAGCACTCACCCTAACCATAAGCCTAAACCTAACCCTCATCCTAACCATCCTCCTAACCCTAAACCTAACCCTCACCCTAACCCTAACACTCACCCTCAACCTCACCCTCAGCCTAACCCTAAGCCTAACCCTAAACCTAACCCTAACACAGACACTTATCCCAAACCTAAACCTAAACCTAAGCCTAAACTTATCCCTTACCCTAAACTTCACCCTCACCCTAACACTAATCCTAATCCTCACCCTAACCCTAACCCTAAACCTCCCCCTAACTCTCACCCTAACCCTAACACTAACACTAACCCTAACCCTAACCCTCCACCTAACCCTCACCCTAACCCTAACGCTAACTCTAAACCTCACCCTCAATCTAAACCTCACCCTAACCCTAACCCTAACCCTCACCCTCAACCCGCACCATAACCGTAACCTTAAACCGAACCCTAACAATAACTCTAACCCTAATCTTAACCCTCACCCTAACCATAACCCTCACCCTAACCCTAAACCTAAACCTTACCCTCACCCTAGCTCTCACCCTAACCCTAATCCTAACCCTAACACTCATCCTAACCCTCCCCCTAACCCTTACTCTAACCCTCACCGTAACCCTAACCCTCACCCTCAAACACACCCTCAGCCTAAACCAAAGCCTAACCATAAACCTAACCCTAACACATACACGCACAATCACCTTGACACTAATCCTAACTCTAACCCTAACCCTAACCCTACCAGTAACTCTCACCCTAAACCTAACCCTAACAATAACCCTAACCCTAACCCTCAACCTCACCCTAATCTTAAACCTAACTCTAACCCTCACCCTCACCCTAAACCTCACACTAACGCTAACCCTAATCCTCAATCTACCCTCACCCTAACCCTAAAACTAACCCTAACCCTCACCCTTATCTTAACCCTCAACCTCAGCCTAAACCTCACCTTTACCCTTACCGTCATCCTCACCTTAACCCTCACCCTAACCCTAAACCTCATCCTAACCCTCACCCTAACAGTAAAAGTAACCCTCACCATAACCATAACCCTCAACCTCACCCTCACCCTCAGCCTAACCCTAAGCCTAACCCTAAACCTAACCCTAACACACAAACGCTCCCTCAACCTGACCCTAATCCTAACCCTAACCCTAACCCTTACACTCCCCGTAACTCTCACCCTAACCCTAACACTAACACTAACCCTAACCCTCAGCCTCATTCTCACCCTAACCCTAAGCCTAACCCTAAACCTAACCCTAACACACAAACGCACCCTCACCCTGACCCTAATCCTAACCCTAACCCTAACCCTTACACTCCCCGTAACTCTCACCCTAACCCTAACCCTAACACTAACCCTAACCCTCAGCCTCACTCTCACCCTAACCCTAATACTAACCCTCATCCTAACCCTCCCCCTAACCCTTACACTAAACCTCACCCTAACCCTAACCCTCAAACTCAACCTCACCCTTGGCCTAAACATTAGCCTAAACCTAAAACTAAACCTAACACACACACTCAACTTCACCCTAACCCTAATCCTAACCCTAACCTTCCCCCTCACCCTCACCGTCAGTGTAAACCTAAGCCTAACCCTAACCCTAAACATAACACAAACCTAACCCTAACCCAAATCCTAATCCTAACCCTAACCCTAAGCCTCACCCTCAGCCTCAACTTTACCCTAACTCTAACCCTATATTTCACACTCACCTTAACCCTAACCCTAACCCTAACCCTAAACCTCGTCCTAACCCTCCCTATAACCCTAACCCTAACCCTCAACCTAACCCTAACCCTCAAACTCACCCTCAACCTCAGCCTAAACCTAAGTCTAAACCTAAAACTAAACCTAACACACTCACTCACCCTCAACCTAACCCTAATCCTAACCCTAACATTCACCCTCACCCTCACCCTCAGTATAAACCTAAGTCTAACCCTAACCCTAACCATCACACTCAACCTAACCATTACCTTAATCCTAATCCTAACCCTAACCCTAAGCCTCACCCTCAGCCTCACCTTTACCCTAACTCTAACTCTATACCTCATACTCACCATAACCATAACCCTAACCCTAACCCTAAACCTCACCCTAACACTAACCCTAAATCTCAACCTCAGCCTAGCCCTAACCCTAAACCTAATCCTAAACCTAACCCTCATCCTAACCCTCCCCATAACCCTAACCCTAACCCTCACCCTAACCCTAACCCTCAAACTCACCCTGAACCTCAGCCTAACCCTAAGCCTAACCCTAAACCTAAACCTAACACACACACTCACTCTCACTCTAACCCTGATCCTGTCCCTAACCCTAACCCTAACCCTAACCCTCCCCCTAACTATCACCCTAAACCTAACACTAAAACTAACCCTTACCCTAACCCTCAACCTAAACCTCACCCTAACCCTAACTCTAACCCTAAACCTCACCCTCATTCTAACCCTAACTCTAACGCTAACCCAAACCCTAAACCTCACCCTAACACTAACCCTAACACTAACACACACTCTCACCCTCATTCTAATTCAAGCCTAACCCTAACCCTATCCCTCACAGTCACCCTAAACCTAACCCTAAACCTCAACCTAACCCTCACCCTCCCCCTCAACCTCAGCCTTACACTAATCCTACTCCTAACCCTAACCACAAGCCTCACCCTCAACCTAACCCTCACCTTAAGCCGAACCCTAACATTAATCCTAACCCTAACCCTCACCCTCAGCCTCACCCTAAATCTAACTCTAACACTAAACCTCACCCTGACCCTAACCCTAACCCTAACCCTATCCCTAAACCTCATCCTAGCCCTAACCCTAACCCTCACCCTCACCATAACCTTAACCCTAACCCTAAAGCTAAAATAACCCTAACCCTAACCCTAAACCTCACCCTAAACATAACCCTCACCCTAACCCTAACCCTCACCATAACGCTTAACCTAACCTAAAACTAACCCTAACCTTAACACTAAACCTCACACTAACCCTAACCATCACCCTAACCCTAAACCTCACCCTAACACTAACCCTAAACCTCACCCTCTCCCTAGACCTCGCCCTAACCCTAACCCTAATTCTCACCCTAAACTGCACACTAACCCAAACACTAATCCTCAATCTAACCATCACCCTCAACCTATCCCTAACTCTCACCCTCACCCTAACCCTAACCCTCACCCTAACCCTAACCCTCAACCTCACCCTCACCCTCAGGCTTACCCTAAGCCTAACCCTAACCCTAATGCTCACACTAACCCTAACCCTTACCCTAAACCTAAGCCTTACCCTAAGCCTAACCCTCACCTTCAACCTAACCCTAAATCTAACCCTAACCCTAACCCTCATCCTCACCCTAACCCTCAGCCTTACCTAAGCCTAACCCTAACCCTAACGCTCACACTAACCCTAACCCTTACCCTAAACCTAAGCCTAACCCTAAGCCTAACCCTCACCTTCAACCTAACCCTAAATCTAACACTAACCCTAAACCTCACCCTCACCCTAACCCTCACCCTTACCATTACCCTCAACCTCAGCCTAACCCTGAACTTTACACTTATCGTCAATCCCACCCTAACCCTCACTCTAACTCTAACACTCACCCTAACCCTAACTCTACCCCGAAACCTCACACTCACCCTAACCCTAACTCTAACACTAACCCTAACACTAACCCTCACCCTAACCCTAACACTAAACATCACCCTAACCCTAATCCTCACCACCACCCTCACCCTCAGCCTAACCCTAAGCCTAAGCCTAACCCTAACCCTACACCTCACACTCACCCTCACCCTAACCCTAACCCTAACCCTAATCCTAAACCTCAACCTAACCCTCAACCTAACCTTAACCCTAACACTTACCCTAAACCTAACCCTCCACCTAACCCTCCAAATAAACCTAAGTCTAACCATAAACCTAACACTCACCATAACACTAATCCTGGGCCTAAACCTAAACCTCACACTAACCCTAACACTCACCCTCACCTCACCCCAATCCTAACCCTAACCCTCACCCTAAACCTTACCCTCACCCTCTCCGAAACCCTTACCTTCATCCTTACCCTCACCCTAACCCTAACCCTAAACATTACCATAAAACTAACCCTAATCCTCACCTTCACCCTAGCCCTGACCCTAAACCAACTCGTAAACTTAATCCTCATCCTAACCCTCACCCTAACTCTTAGCCTAACTCTAACCCTAACCCTAACCCCAAAACTCACTCTAACCCTAACACTAACCCTACCACTAACACTAACCCTAAACCTAACCGTAAACCTAACCCTAAACCTAACCCTAATCCTCAGCCTCACCGACACCCTAACCCAAACCCTAACCCTAACCGTCATACTAACTCTAAACCTAACCCTAACCCTAATCCTAACCCTCACACTCACCCTCACCATAACCCTAATCCTAAACCTAACCCTATCCCTAACCCTAACCCTCACCCTAACCCTCAGCCTAGCCCTCACCCTCACACTTATCCTAACCCTAATCCTCACCCTAACCATAACCCTCACCCTAACCCTAACCCTCTCCCTAAGACTTACCCTCACCCTAACACTAACCCTAACCGTAACACTAACCCTCACACTAACCCTAAACATCACCCTAACACTAACACTCACCCTAAGTCTAACCCTAACCCTCACCCTCACCCTATCCTTCACCCTAAACCTAACCCTCATCCTCACCATAAACCTCACTCTAAACCTAACCCTCACACTAACCCTAACTCTACCCCTAACAATAACACTAATCCTAACCCTAAACCTAACCCGAACCCTAACCCTAAAGCCAACACTCAACCTCTCCCTAACCCTAACCCTCAGCCTAACCCTAAATGTACCCCTAAACCTCACCCTCACCCTAACCCTAACTCTAACCCTAACCCTAACACTAAACCTCATTGTAACCCTAAACCGAACCCTTACCCTCACTTTAAACGTAACCCTAACCCTAAACCTAACAATAACCCTAACCCTAACCCTAACCCTCACCCTAAACATAACACGTACCCTAACCTTAACCCTCACCCTAAAACTAACCCTAACCCTCACCCTTATCTTAACCCTCACCGTCAGCCTAAACCTCACCTTTACCCTTACCTTCATCCTCACCCTAACCCTATACCTCATCCTAACCCTCGCCCTAAGCATAAACCTAACCATCATCCTAAACCTAACCCTCACCCTCACCCTAGCCCTCAACCTAACCCTAATCCTAATCCTAACCCTCATCCTAACCCTCACCTTAACCCTAACCATAATGATCAAACCTAAATATAATCCTCACCCCCACCCTCACCCTCAGCCTAACCCTAAGCCTAAGCCTAACCCTAAACCTAACCCTAAACCTCACCCTCACCCTAGCCCTCACCCTCACCCTAATCCTTACCCTAACCCTGAACCTATCCCTCACCCAAACACTAAACCTTAAACTCAAACTCACCCTCACCCTAACCCTAATCCGAACCCTAACCCTCAATCTCACCCTAACCATCACCCTCACCATAACCCTTACCCTAACACTCAACCTAACCCTAAACTTAAACCAAACCCTAACTCTCACCCTTACCCTAACTCTCACCCTTACCCTAACCACAACCCTCACCCTAACCCTAACCCTAAACTTCACCCTCACCCTAGCCCACACTCTCAACCTCACCCTCAGCCTAACCCTAACCCTAAACCTAAACCTAATGCTAACACACACACTCACCCTCACCCTAAACCTAATCCTAACCCTAACTCTCATCCTAACCCTCCCAATAACCCTAACCCTCAACCTAACCCTAACCCTCACCCTCAGCCTAATCGTAAGCCTAACCCTAACCCTAACCCTCACACTCAACCTAACCCTATCCCTAAACCTCATCCTAGCCCTAAACCTAACCCTCACCCTCACTCTCACAATAACCGGAACCCTAACCCTAATGCTAACAATAATCCTAAACCTAACCCAAACCCTCACCCTAACAATAACCCTCGCCCTAACCCTAACCCTCACCCTAACATTTACCCTAATCCTAACCCTCACCCTAACATTGACCCTCACCTTAACACTAACCCTAACCCTAACACTAACCCTAAACATCAAACTATACCTAAACCTCACCCTAACCCTAACCCTAAACCTCAACCTCTCCCTAGAACTCACCCTAACCCTAACCCTCATCCTCACCCTAACTTCACACTAACCCTAACACTAATACTCAATCTAACTCTCACCCTCACCCTAACCCTCACCCTAACCCTAACCCTTACCCTTACTGTAACCCTCACCCTCAGCCTAACCCTCAACTTTACCCTTACCGTCACCCTCACCCTAACCCTCACTCTAACGCTAACCCTCACCCAAACCATAACTCTACCCCTAAACCTCACCCTCACCCTAACCCTAACTCTAACCCTAACCCTAACACTACCCTCACCATAACCCTAACCATAACCATCACCCTAACCCTAATCCGCACCCCCACCCTCACCCTCAGCCTAATCCTGAGCCTAAGCCTAACCCATCCCTAAACCTCACACTCACCCTCAGCCTAATCCTAACCCTAACCCTAAACCTAACCTAAACCCAAAACCTCAACCTAACCCTGACCCTAACCTTAAACCTAACATTAACCCTAACCCTAACCCTCGACGTAACCCTCCAGCTAAACCTAAATCTAACCATAAACCTCACCCTCACCCTAACACCAATCCAAATACTAACCCTAACCCTAAAACAAACCCTCACACTAATCCTAACCCTCACTCTAATTCTCATCCTAACACTAACCCTCATCCTAACCCTCATCCTCAGTGTAACCCTAAGCCTAAACCTAACCCAAACACTCACACTCACCCTAACCCTTAACCTAATCCTAATCCTAACCCTAAACCTAAGCCTCACCCTCAGCCTCAGCTTAACTTTCACTCTAACCCTGTACCTCACACTCACCCTAACCCTAAACCTAACCCGAAACCTCACCCTAACACTAACCCTAAACCTCAACCTCACCCTAGCCCTCACCGTAACCCAAATCCTAACCCTAAAACTCATCCCAACCCTCCCCATAACCCTAACCCTAAACCTCACCCTAACCCTAAACCTCACCCTCAACCTCACCCTCAGCCTAAACCTAAGCCAAACCCTAAACCTAACCCTAACCATCACACTCACTCTAACCTTAACCCTAATCCTAATCTTCACCCTCACCCTCAGCTTAACCCTCCCCCTAAACTTAACCCTAAACATAACACTAACCCTCATTCTCAGCCTCACCCTAACCCTAACACTAACCCTAAACCTCACCCTCACCCTAACCCAAACTCTAAACCTAACCCAAACCCTAAACTTCACCATAACACTAACCTTAACCCTAACCCACACCTTCACCCTCAGCCTAATTTTAAGCCTAACCCTAACCCTAACCCTCACACTCACCCTAATCCTAACCCTAAACCTCACCCTAACCTTAACCCTCACATTCACCCTAACACTAATCCTAATCCTACTCCTAACCCTAACCCTAACCTCACCCTAACCCTAATCCTCACCCCACCCTCACCCTCAGCCTAATCCTAAGCCTAAGCCTAACCCTAAACCTAAACCTCACACTCACCCTCCACCTAACACTAATCCTAAGTCTCATCCTCAACAGCACCTTAACCTTAAATCTAACCCTGTACTTCACACTCACCCTGACCCTAACCCTATCCCTAACCCTAAACCTCACCCTAACCCTAACCCTAAAACTCAACCTCACCCCAGCTCTCACCCTAACCCTAAACCTAACCCTAACCCTCATCCTAACCCTCCCCATAACCCTAACCCTAACCCTCACCCTAACCCTAAACCTCACCCTCGCCCTCATCCTCAGCTTAACCCTAACCCTAACCCTAAACCTAACCCTAACCCTCACACTCACCCTAACCCTAACCCTAATCCTAATCTTAACCCTCACCCTCACACTAATCCTCCCCCTAAACCTAACCCTAAACCTAACACTAATGCTAACACTAACCCTCACACTCAGCCTCACCCTAATCCTAACTCTAAACCTAAACCTCTCCCTCACCCTAACCCTAACCCTAACTCTAACCCTAACCTTAAACCTCACCCTCACACTCACCTTAGCCCTTACCCTAACCCATATCCTAACCCTAACCCTCATCCTAACCCTCCCCCTAACCCTAACCCTCACTGTCAAACTCACCCTCAGCCTAACCCTAAGCCAAACCCTAAACCTAAACCTAAGACACACACTCACCCTCACTCTAACCCTAATCCTATCCCTAACCCTAACCCTAAACTTAAAACTCCCCCTAACTCTCAACCTAACCCTAACCCTAACACTAACCCTTACCCTAACCCTAAACCTAAACCTCACCCTAACCCAAACTAACACTAAACCTCACCCTCACCCTAAACCTAACTCTAACACTAACCCAAACCCTAAATCTCACCTTAACACTAACCCTAAACCTAACCCACATCCTCACCCTCAGACTAATCCTAAGCCTATCCCAAACCCCAACACTCACACTCAACCTAACCCTAACCCTAAACCTCACCCTAACCCTAACCCTCACCCTCAACCTCAGCCTAAGCCTAAGCCTATCCCTAATCCTAACCCTAACCCTCACTCTCACCCTAACACTAACCCTAATTCTACTCTTAACCCTAACCATAACCCTCATCCTCAACTTAACCCTCACCTTAAGCCTAACCCTAACATTAATCCTAAGCCTAACCCTCACCCTCTGCCTCACCCGAACCCTAAATCTAACACTAGGGTTACTAACCCTAACCCTATCCCTAAACCTCATCCTAGCCCTAACCCTAAACCTCACCCTCACCCTCACCATAACCTTAACCCTAACCCTAACAATTACAATAACCCTAACCCTAACCCTAAACCTCACCCTAAACATAACCATCACCCTAACCAGAACCCTCACCCTAACACTTACCCTCACCCTAACACTAACACTAACCCTAACATTAAACCTCACACTAACCCTAACCCTAACCATCACCCTAATCCTAATTCTCACCCCCACACTTACCCTCAGCCTAAACCTAAGCCTAAGCCTAACCCTAACCCTAAACTTCACACTCACCCTCACCCTAACCATAATCCTAACCCTAAACCTTACCCTAACCCTAAACGTCAACCTAACCCTCAACCTAACCTTAACCCTAACAATTAAGCTAACCCTAACCCTCGACCTAACCCTCCAACTAAACCTAAATCTAACCATAAACCTCACCCTCACCCTAACCCTTATCCTACCCCTAACCCTAAACCTCACCCTAACCCTAACACTCACTCTCACCCTCACCCTAACCATAACTCTAATCCTAACCGTAACAATAACAGTAATCCAAACCCTAAACCTAAACCTAACACTAACCCTAACCCTAATGCTAACTCTCAACCTCACCCTAACCCTAATCCTAAACCTAAGCCTCACCCTAAGCCTAATCCGCACCCTCATCATAACATTCACCCTCATCCTAACGCTCACCCTAACCCTAACCCTAACCCTAAACATTACCATCTCACTAACCGTCACCCTCACATTCACCCTAGCCCTCACCCTAACCCTAATCGTAAACCTAATCCTTATCCTAACCCTCACCCTATCTCTAAGCCTAAACCAAACCCTAAACCTAACCCCAACCCTCACTGTAACCCTAACACTAACCCTAACACTTACCCTAAACCTAATACTAAACCTAAACATAAACCTAACCCTAACCCTCAGCCTCACCCTCACCCTAAACCAAACCCTAACCCTAACCCTCATCCTAAAGCCAAGCTTAAACCTAACCTAATCCTATCCCTCACATTCACCCTCACCCTAACCCTAATCCTAAACCTAACCCTATCCCTAACCCTAACCCTCACCCTAACCCTCAGCCTAGCCCTCACCCTTACACTTATCCTAACTCTAACCCTCACACTAACCATAACCCTCATCATAACCCTAACCCTCACCCTAACATTTACCCTCACACTAACACTAACCCTAACCATAACAGTAACCCTCACACTAACCCTAAACATCACCCTAACCCCAAACCTCACCCTAACACTAACCCTAACCCTCACTCTCACCCTAGACTTCATCCTAACCCTAAAACTCATCCTCACCATAAACCTCACACTAACCCTAACAATAATACTCAATCTAACACTCCACCTCACCCTAACACTAACACTAACCCTCACCCTAACCCTAACCCTCACCCTTACCGTAAACCTCACCCTCAGCCTAACCCTCACCTTTACCCTTACCTTCACCCCCACGCTAACACGGACCTTAACCCTAAGCCTCACACTAACCCTTAATGTAACCCTAAACCTCACCCTCTCCCTAACCCTAACTCTAACCCTAACCCTAACACTAAACCTCAGCCTAACCCTAACCCTAAACCTCACCCTCATCCTAACCATAACCCTCAGCCTAACCCTAACCCTCACGCTAACACTTACCCTCACCCTAACACTAACCCTAAACCTAACACTAACCCTCACACTAACCCTAACCCTCACCCTAATCCTAAACCTCTCCCTAACCCTAACCCTATCCCTAATCCTAACCCTCACCCTAGCCCTCACCCTAACCCTAATTCTAACCCTCACCTTCACCCTAACCCTAACCCTCATCCTCACCCTAAACCTCACAGTAACCCTAACCCTAATCCTAAATCTAACCCTCACCCTAACCCTAAACCTCACACTAACACTTACCCTAAACCTAAACCTAACCCTAACACTCACCCTTACCTTAACCCTCACCCTCAGCCTAAACCTCACCTTTGCCCTTAACATCATCCTCACCCTAACCGTCACCGTAATCCTAAACCTCATCCTAACCCTCACCGTAACTTTAAACCTAACCATCACACTAACTCTAACCCTCACCCTCAGCCTCACACTCAGCCTAAACCTAAGCCTAAGCCTAAACCTTAATCTAACCCTCACCCTCACCCTAATCCTCACCCTAACCCTAATCCTAATGCTAACCCTCATCCTAAAACTCACCCTAGCCCTATCCCTAATCATCACCCTAAACCTTATCTTCACCCCCACTCTCGCCCTCAGCCTAACCCTAAGCCTAAGCTGAACGCTCACACTCACCCTCAACTTCACCCTACTCCTAACCCTAACCCTAACCATAACCCTAAACCTCAACATAACCCTCACCCTAACCTTAACCCTAAAAATAACCCTAACTCTAACCCTTGACCTAATCCTCCAACTAACCCTAAATCTAACCCTAAACCTCAACCTGAACCTCACCCTAACAATCTTCCTAACCCTAACCCTCAACCTCAACCTAACCCAAACCCTAACCCTCACCCTTAACCTCACCCTCACCATAACTCTAACCCTAACCCTAACAATAACACTAATCCTAACTCTAAACCTAACCTTAACCCTAACCGTAATCCTAACACTCACCCTCACCCTAACCTTAATCCTAATCCTAACCCTCATCCTAACCCTAATCCTCACCCTCACTGTAACCCTAACCCTCAACCTAACCTTCAACTTAACCCTAACCCTAACCCTAAACCTTAATCTAACACTAACCCTAACAATCACCCTCAACCTAGCCCTCACCGTAATCCTAACCTTAACCCTCACCCTAACGCTAACGTTAACCCTAAAACTCAACCTAACCCTAAACCTCACGCTCGCCATAACCCTAAACCTCACCCTAACCCTAAACATAACCGAACCTTAACTCTCACCCTAACCCTATCCCTAACCCTCCACCTAACCCTAACCCTCACCCTCACCCTCACCCTCAGCCTAACCTTAAGCCTAATTATAACCCTCACAGTCACCCTAACCCTTACCCTAATCCTAATCCTAACCCTAACCCTAACCCTCACCTTCAGCCTCACCCTAACCCTAAATCGAACCCTAAACCTCACCCTCTACCTAACCCTAACAATAACCATAACCTTAAACCTCACCCTCACACTCACCCTAGCCCTTACCCTAACCCTAATCCTAACCCTAACCCTCATCCTAACCCTCCCCCTAACCCTAACTCTCACCCTCAACCTCACCCTCAGCATAACCCTAAGCCTAACCAGAAAAATAAACCTAACACACACACTCACCCTCACTCTCACCTTAATGCTATCCCTAACCCTAACCCTAACCCTCCCCCTAACTCTCACCCTAATCGTAACCCTAAACCTAACCCTTACCATAAACCTCAACCTAAACCTCACCCTAACACTAACTCTAACCCTAAACCTCACCCTCACCCTAACCCTAACTCTAACCCTAACCCAAAACATAAAACTCACCCTAACACTAAAACTAACCCTAAACCTCAACCTAACCCTCCAACTAAACCTAAATCTAACCATAAACCTGAAACTCACCCTAACCCTAATCCTAACCCTAACCCTAAACCTCACCCTAACCCTAACCCTAATCCTCATCCTAACCCTCACCCTAACTCTAAGCCTAAACCTCACCCTAACCCCAACCCTAACCCTCCCCGTAACGGTAAACCTAACCTTAACCCTAACAATAACCCTAACACTAACCCTCAGCCTCACCCTAAACAAAAACTTCACTCGAACCCTATCCCTCACCCTAACACTTACTCTCACCTTAACACTAACCCTAACCCTCATCCTCACCCTAAACCTCACACTAACCCTAACACTAATCCTCAATCTAACCCTCACTCTAAACCTAACCCTAACCCTTACCCTAAACCTAAACCTAACCCTAACACTCACCCTTATCTTAACCCTCAGCGTCAGCCTAAACCTCAACTTTACCCTTACCACAATCCCCACCCTAACCCTCACCGTAACCCTAAACCTCATCCTAACCCTCACACTATCCGTAAAACTAACCATCACCCTAACCCTAACACTCACCCTCACCCTAACCCTCACCCTAAAACTAATCCTAATCCTAACCCTCATCCTAACCCTCACCCTAACCCAATCCCTATCCATCACCCTAAACCTAATCCTCACCCCCACCCCCACCCTCAGCCTAAACCTAAGCCTAAGACTAACCCTAACCCTAACGCTCACACTCACCCTCACTCTAATCATAACCCTAACCCTAACCATAACCCTAAACCTCAACCTAAACCTCACCATATCCTTAACCCTAAAAGAAACATGAACCCTAACCCTCGACCTAACCCTCCAAATAACCCTAAATCTTTCCCTAATCCTCACCCTCACACTAACCCTAATCCTAACCCTAACCCTAAACCTCACCCTAACCCTAACCCTAACCCTCACCCTCACCCTCACCATAACTCTAACCCTAACTCTAACAATAAAATTAATTCTAACAATAACCCTAACCCTAACCCTAACCCTAATCCTAACATTCACCCTCACGATAACCCTAATCCTAACCCTAAACTTCACCCTAACCCTAATCCTCACCCTTACTGTAACCCTAACCCTCAACCTTACCCTCACCCAACCCTAACCCTAAATCTAAACCTTAATCTAACACTATCCCTAACCCTCACCCTAACCTTAACCCTCACCACAACCATAAACCTAACTCTCATCATAACCATGACCCCAACACTAACCCTAACCCTCACCATAATCCTAACCCTAACCCTAACCCTAACCCTAAACCTCAACCTAACCCTCACCCTAACCTTAACCCTAAAACTTACCCTAAACCTAATTCTCGACCTAACCCTCCAAATAACCATAAATCTTACCCTAATACTCACCCTCACACTAACCCTAATCCTAATCCTAACCCTAAACCTCACACTAACCCTAACCCTAACCCTCACCATCACCCTTACCATAACTCTAACCATAACACTAGCAATAACATTAATTCTAACAATAAACCTAACCTGAACCCTAACCCTAATCCTGACACTCACCCTCAAGCTAACCCTAATCCTAAATCTATAATTAGCCCTAACCCTAATCCTCACCCTCACTGTAACCCTAACCCGCAACCTTACCCTCACCCTAACCCTAACCCTAACCCTAAACCTTAATCTGACAATAACATTAACCCTCACCCTCACACTAACCCTTACACTAATCCACAACCTACCCCTAAACAAAACCAGAACCCTAACTCTTACCCTTACCCTAAACGTTACCCTCAACCTAACCCTAACACTAAACCTCATCCTCACCCTAGCATACCCAACCCTAACCCTAATCCTTACCCTCTTCTTAACTCTCCCCCTAACCCTTACCCTAACCCTCACCCTAACCCTAACCCTCACCCTCAACCTCACCCTCAGCCTAACCCTAAGCCTAACCATAAAACTAACCCTAACACACACACTCACCCTCACCCTAAACCTCACCCTAACCCTAACCCTCATCCTAACCCTCCCCATATCCCTAAACCTCACCCTAACGCTAACCCACACCCTCACCCTCAGCCTAATCCTAAGCCTAACCCTAACCCTAACCACCAAACTCACCTTTACCCTAACCCAAAACATCACCCTAAACCTAACCCTCACCCTCAACCTCAGCCTAACCCTAAGCCTATCCCTTTTCCTAACCCTAACACTAACCCTCACCCTCACCCTAACCCTAATCCTACTCCTAACCCTAATCCTAACCCTCACCTTAAGCCTAAGCCTAACATTAATCCTAAACATAACCCTCACCCTCAGCCTCACCCTAAACCTAACTCTAACACTAAACCTCACCCTGACCCTAAACCTAAACCTCACCCTCACCCTAGCCCTCACCCTAACCCTAATACTAACCCTATCCCTCATCCAAACCCTCCCCCTGACCCTTACCCTAAGCCTCATCCTAACCCTAAACCTCACCATCAAACTCACCCTATGCCTAACCCTAAGCTTAACCCTAAAACTAACTCTAACCCACACATTCACCCTCACCATAACCCTAACACTAACCCTAACCCTCACGCTCACCCTCACCCTCTGTGTAACCTTAAGCCTAACCTAACCTTAACCCTCACACTCACCCTAACCCTTACACTAATCCTAATCCTAACCCTAACCCCACCCCTCAACCTCAGCCTCACCTTAACCCTAACTCTAAACCTAAACCTAAACCTCACCCTAACCCTAAAAGTAACCATAACCCTAAACCTCACCCTAACCCTAACCCGAAACCTTACCCTCACCCTAGCTCTCACTCTAACTCTAATCCTAACCCTATCCCTCATCTTAACCCTCCCCCTAACCCTATCCCTAACCCTCACCCTCACCCTCACCCTCACCCTAAACCTCACCCTTACCCTAACCATAAAGCTAATACTAGCTGTAACCCTAACCCTCATCCTCAGCTTCACCCTAACACTAAATCTAACCCTAAACCTCACCCTCACCCTAACCTTATCCCTAAGCCTAACCCTAACCCTCACCCTAAAACTAACCCTTACCCTAATATTAATCCTAACCCTAACCGTAAGCCTCACCCGCAGCCTCTTATTAAACCTAAATCTAAACCTATACCTCACACTCACCCTAATCCTAACCCTAACCCTAAACCTCACCCTAACCCTAACCCTAAACCTAAATCTCACCCTAGCCCTCATCCTAACCCTCATCCAAACACAAACCCACGTCCTAAACCTCCCTATAACCCTAAACCTAACCCTAAACCCCACCCTAATCCTAACCTTAACCCTCACCCTCACCCTCAATGCAAACTTAACCCTAACCATAACATTAACAATAACTGAAACCCTAACCCTAACCCTAACCCTAACTCTAATCCTCACACTCACCCTCACCCTCAGCTTAACCCTAAGCCTAACCCTAAACCTAACCCACACTGTAATAAACCTAACCCTAACCCTAACCCTAACCCTAACGCTAAACTTGACCCTAAACCTAACCCTAAACTTCAGCCTCACCCTCACATTAACCCAAACCTTAACCCAAAACCTCACCCTAACTCTAAGCCTAAACCTAACCCTAACCTTCACCCTCACCATCACCCTAACCCTAATCCTAAACCTAACCCTATCCTTAACCCTACCACTCACCATAACCCTCATCCTAGCCCTCACCCTAACCCTAATCCTAACCCTAAACCTTATCCTAACCCTAACCCTAACCCTCACACTCATGCTCGGCCTAAGCCTAAGCCTAAGCCTAAGCCTAACCCTAACCCTCACCCTAACCCTAAACTTAACCCGAAGCCTAACTCTCACCCTAAACCTAAATCTAACGCTAAACCTCACCATCACCCTAGCCCTCACACTAACACTAATCATAACCCTCCTCCTAACCCTCACCATAACATTAACCATAACCCTCACCCTACCACTCACCCTAACCCTAAACTTAACCCGAACCCTAGCTCTCACCCTAAACCTAACCCTAAACCTCACCCTAATTCTAATCCTAAACCTCACCCTCAACTTAGCCCTTGCCCTAACCCTAATCCTAACCCTAACCCTCTTCCTAAACCTCCTCCTAACCCTTACCCTAAACTCACCCACACCCTAACCCTCACCCTCAACCTCACCCTCAGCCTATACCTAATTCTAACCATAAACCTAACCTTAACACACACACTCACCCTTACCCTAACCCTAATCCTAACCCTAACCTCACCCTCACCCTCACACTCAGTGTAACTCTAAGCCTAAGTCTAACCCTAACCTTAACCCTCCTACTCACCCTAACCCTTACCCTAATCCTAATCTTAACCCTAACCCTAATCCTCACCCTCAGCCTCACCTTAACCCTAACTCTAACCCTAAACCTCACAACTCACCCTCACCCTAACCCTAACCCTAAACCTCACCCTAACCCTAACTCTAAACAACACTCTCACCCTAGCCCTCACCCTAACCCTACTCGTAAACCTAACCCTCATCCTAAACCTCCCCATAACCCTAAACCTAACCCTCAACCTCACCCAAACCCTAATCCTCACCCTCACCCTCAGCCTAAACCTAAGCCTAACCCTAACTCTAACCCTAACCCTCATACTCACCCTAACCCTAACCCTAATCCTTATCCTAATCCTAACCCTAACCCTCACCCTCACCCTAACCCTCATCCTTACCCCAACCCTAAACCTAACACTAACTGTAACCCTAACACTCACCCTCTGCTTCACCCTTACCTTAAATCTAACCCTAAACCTCACCCTCACCCTCACCCTAACCCTAACCTAAACCTCACCCTAACCCTAAACCTAAACCTAACCCTCACCCTAGCCCTTACCCTAACCCTAATCCTAACCCTATACTTCATTCAAACCCTCCCCCTAAACTGAGTCCTCAGCCTAAACCTAAGCCTAACAATAAACCTAACCCTAACACACACACTCACCCTCAACCTAAACCTAATCCTATCCCTAAACCTAACCCTAATACTAACCCTCCCCCTAACTCTCACCCTAACCCTAACCCTTACACTAAACCTAAACCGAACCCTCAACCTAACCTAAACCCTAACCCTAACCCTAACCCTCACCCGAACCATCACCCTCACAGTAATTCAAACCCTAACCCTAAGAATAACACTAACACTAACCCAAGCCATCACCCTAACCCTAATCCTCACCCCCACCCTCAACCTCAGCCTAACCCTAAGCCTAACCCTAAACCTAACCCTAACCCTCACACTCACCCAAACCCTTACCCTAATCCTAATACAAACCCTAACCCTCACCCTCACCCTAACCCTCACCCTAAACCTAACCCTAAACCTAACACTAACCCTAACCCTAAACCTCACCCTCAGCCTCACCCTAACCCTAACTCTAACACTAAACCTCACCCTCACAATAACCTTAACCATAACCCTAACGTTAAAGCTCACCTTCACACTCACCCTAGAACTTACTCTTACCCTAATCCTATACCTAACACTCATCCTAACCCTAACCCTAACCCAAACCCTTAACCTCAACCTCACACTCAGCCTAACACTAAGCCTAACCCTAAACCTAAACCTAACACACAAACTCACCCAGACTCTAACCCTAATCCTATCCTTAACCCTAACCCTAATCCTAACCCTCCCCCTAACTCTCACCCTAACCCTAACCCTAACACTAACCCTTAAACTAACCCTCAACCTAAACCACACCCTAACCCTAAATCTAACCCTAAACCTCACCCTCACCCTAACCCTAAATCTAACCCTATCCCAAACCCTAACCCAAACCCTAACCCTAACCCTAACCCATACCCTCACCCTCAGCCGAATCCTAAGCCTAACCCTAACCCTAACGCTCACACTCACCCTAACCCTAAACCTAAACCTCACCCTAACCGTAACCCTAACCTTCAAACACAGCCTAACCCTAAGCCTATCCCTAACCCTAAACCTAACCCTCACACTCACCCTAACACCAACCTAATCCTACTCATAACCCTAACCCTAACCCTCACCCTCAACCTAACCCTCATCTTAAGCTTAACCCTAATATTAATCCTAACCCTAACCCTCACCCTCAGCCTCACCCTAACACTAACTCTAACACTAAACCTCACCCTGAACCTAACCTTAACCCTAACACTATGCCTAAACCTCATCCTAGCCCTAACACGAACCCTCACCCTCACCCTCACCATAAACTTAACCCTAACCCTAACGCTAACAATAACCCTAACCCCAACCCGAACCTCACCCTAAACATAACCCTCACCCTAACCCTAACCCTCACCCTAACACTTACCCTGACCCGAACACTAACCCTAACGCTGACACTAAACCTCACACTAACCCTTACCATCACCTTTACCCTAAACCTCACCCTAACACTAACCCTAAACCTCACCCTATCCCTAGACCGCGCCGTAACCCTAACCCTCATCCTCACCCGAAACTTCACACTAACCCTAACACTAATCCTCAATCTAACCCTCACCCTCACCCTAACCCTAACACTAACCCTCACCCTAACCCTAATCCTCGCCCCCAAACTCACCCTTAGCCTAACACTAAGCCTAAGCCTAACCCTAACCCTAAACCTCACACTCACCCTCACCCTAACCCTAATCCTAACCCTAACCCTAACCCTAACCCTAAAACTCAACCTAACCCTCAACCTAACCTTAACCCTAGCACTTAACCTAATCCTAACCCTCGACCTAACACTTCAACTGAACCTAAATCTAACCATAAACCTCACCCTCACCCTAACGCTAATGATAACCCTAACCCTAAACCTCACCCTAACCCTAACACTCACCCTCTCCCTCACCCTCACCATAACTCTAACTCTAAGACCAACAATAAGAATAATCCTAACCCTAAACCTTACCCTAACCCTAATGATAAAACTCAACCTCACCCTAACCCTAACCCTAACCCTAACCCTCACCCTAACCCTAACCCTAACCCTCACCCTCACCGTAACCCTCACCCTCATCCTAACCATCACACTAACCCTAACACTAACCCTAAACCTTACCCTAACACTAACACTAAACCTCACCTTCACCCTAGCCCTCACCCTAACCCTAATCACAAACCTAATCCTTATCCTAACCCTCACCCTAACTCTAAGTCTAAACTTAACCCTAAACCCAACCCTCACTGTAACCATAACACTGACCCTAACACTAACACTAACCATAAACCTAACCCTAAACCTCAGCCTCACCCTCACCCTAACCCAAACCCTAACCCTAACCCTCATCCTAACTCTAAGCCTAACCCGAACCCTAATCCTAACCCTCATATTCACCCTCAACCTAACCCTAATCCTAAAACTAACCCCATACCTAACCCTAACCCTCATCCTAACCCTAAGCCTAGCCCTCACCCTTGCACTTATCCTAAACCTCACCCTCAACCTAACCATAACACTCGCCCTAAACCTAACCCTCACACTAAAACTTACCCTCACCCTAACACTAACCTTAATACTAACCCTCACACTAACCCTAAACATCACCCTAACCCTAAACCTCACCCTAACACTAACCCTAACCCTCACCCTCACCTTAGCCTTCACCCTAACCCTAACCCTCATCTTCACCATAAACCTCACACTAACCCTAACACTAATCCTCAATCTAACCCTCAACTTCACCCTACCGCTAAAACTAACCCTCACCATAACCCTAACACTCACCCTTACCATAAACCTCACCCTCAGCCTAAAGCTCACCTTTACCCTTACAATCACCCCCACGCTAACCCGCACACTAACCCTAACCCTCACGATAACCCTAAATGTACCCCGAAACCTCACCCTCTCCCGAACCCTAACTCTACCCCTAACCCTAACACTAAACCTCACCCTAACCCTAACCCTCACCCTCACCCTAACCATAAACCTCACACTAACCCTAACCCACAACGTAACGCTTACCCTCACCCCAACACTAACCCTAACCTTAACACTAACACTCACACTAACCCAAACCCTCACCCTAATCCTAAACCTCACCCTATCCCTAACCCTAACCCTAATCCTCACCCTCACCCTAGCCCTCACTCTAACCCTAATCTAACCCTCACCCTCACCCTATCCCTAACCCTCATCCTCACCCTAAACCTCACACTAACCCTAACTCTAATCCTCAATCTAACCCTCACCCTAACCCTAACCCTATCCCTTACCCTAACCCTAAACCTAACCCTAACCCTCACCCTTATCTTAACCCTAACCCTCAGCCTAAACCTTACCTTTACCCTTACCATCATCATCACCCTAACCCTCACACTCACCCTAGCCCTTAACTAACTCTAATCCTAACCCTAACCCTCATCCTAACCCTACCCCTAACCCTAACCCTCACCCTCAACCTCACCCTCAGCCGAACCATTAGCCTAAACCTAAACCTAAACCTAACACACACACTCACCATCACTCTAATCCTAATACTATCCCTAACCCTAACCCTAACACTAAACCTTCCCCTAACTCTCACCCTAACCCTAAAACTAACCCTTACCATAACCCTCAACCTAAAACTCACCCTAACCCTAACCCTAAACCTAAGCCTTACCCTAACACTAACCCTAATCCTTACCCTCACCCTAGCCCTCATCCTAACCCTATTTATAACCCTAAACCTCATCCTAACCCTCACACTAACCCTAACCCTAACCCTCATCCTTACCCTAACCTTAATCCTCAACCTAACAAGAAACATAACCCTCACCCTAACACTATCCCTAACCCTCACCCTAACCCTAAACTTAACCGAAACCTAACTCTCACCCTAACCCTAACCCTAACCCTCCCCCTAACAATAACCCTCACCCTCAACCTCATTCTCAGCCTAACCATTAGCCTAAACCTAAACCTAAACCTAACACACACACCCTCACTCTATCCCTAATACTACTAATACTATCCCTAACCCTGACCCTAAACCTAAACCTCCCCCTGACTCTCACCCTAACCATAAAACTAACACTTACCATAACTCTCAACCTAAACCTCACCCTAACCCTAACTCTAACCCTAAAAGTCACCGTCACCCTAACCTTGACTCTAGACCTAACCCAAACTCTAAAACTCACCCTAACACTAAGCCTAACCCTAAACTCCGAATTTACCCTCCAACTAAACCTAAATCTAACCATGAATATCACTTTTACCCTAACACTAATCATAACCCTAACCCTAAACCTAACCCTAACCCTAACCCTGTCACCCTAACCCTCACCTTCACCCTAACCCTAACCTTCACTCTAACCCTTACCCACACCCTCACCCTCAACCTAATCCGGACCCTAACCCTAAACCTAACCCTCACACTCACCCTAACCTTAGGCCTAAAACTCACCCTAACCCTATCCATCACCCTCAAAGTCAGCCTAACCCTAAGCCTATCCCTAACCCTAACCCTAACCCTAACCTTCACACTCAAACTAATACTAACCCTAATCCTACTCCTAACCCTAACCTCAACCTGACCCTCTCCTTAAGTCTAACCCTAACATTAATCGGAACCCTAACCCTCACCCTCAGCTTCACCCTAACCCTAACTCTAACACTAAACCTCACCCTGACCCTAACCCTAACCCTAACCCTATCCCTAAACCTCATCCTAGCCCTAACCCTAAAACTCACCCTCACCCTCACAATAACTGTAACCCTAACCCTAATACTAACAATAACCCTAAACCTAACCCTAACCCTAACCCTCACCCTCAAACTCAGCCTCACACTAACTTTAACTCTAACACTTAACCACAAACTCACCCAAACCCTAATCCTAACCCTAACCCTAAACCTCACCCTACCCTAACCCTAACCATCACCCCAAACCTCACCTTCACCAAAACTCTAACCGTAACCCTAACAATAACACTAATCCTAACCCTAAACCTAACCCGAACCCTAACCCAAATTCTAAAACTCAACCTCACCCGAACCCTAATCCCAACCCTAACCCTCACCCTCACCATAACCCTATCCCTCATCCTAACCCTCACCCTAACCCTAACTCTAAAACTAAACCTTACCCTAACACTAACCCTAATCCTCACCCTCACTCTAGCCCTCACCCTAACCCTTATCATAACCCTAATCCTCATCCTAACCCTGACACTAACAATAACCCTAACCCTCATCTTTACCCTAACGCTAACCCTCAACCTAACCCTAACCCTAAAGCTCACCCTAAACCTAACCTTAACCCTCACCCTAACCCTAAACTTAACCGAACCCTAACTCTCACCCTAACATTAACCCTAACCCTCACCCTAACCCTAACCCCCAAACTCACCCTCATCCTTGGCCTAACCCTAATGGTAAACCTAACCCTAACCCTAACCCTCACACTCACCCTAACCCTGACTCTAATCCTAATCCTAACCCTAACCCTAATCCTCAACCTCACCCTAACCCTCACCCTAACACTAAATCTAACACTAACCCTAAACCTAACACTCAACCTCAGCCTCACCCTTACCCTAACTCTAAACCTAAAACTCACCCTCACCCTAAACCTAACCCTAAACCTAACCCTAATCCTAAACCTAAACCTCACCCTCACCTTAGGCCTCACCCAAACACTAATCCTAACCCACATCCTAACCCTCACCCTAACACTAACCCTAACCCTCACCCTCACTCTCAAACTAACCCTAGTCCTAACCCTAATCTTCATCCTAACCCTCCCCCTAACCCTTACCCTAAACCTCACACTAACCCTAACCCTCAACTTCAACCTCACCATTAGCCTAACCCTTTGCCTAAACCTAAACCTCACCCTAACACACTCACTCACCCTCACCATAACCCAAAACCTAACCCTAACCCTCATCCTCACCCTCACCTTAACCCTAACTGTAACCCTATACCTCACACTCAACCTAAACCTAACCCTAACCCTAAACCTCACCCTAACACTAAACCTAAACCTCAACCTCTCCCTTGCCCTCACCCTAACCCTAATCCTAACCCTAACCCTCATCCTAACCCTCCCCATGTCCCTAAACCTAACACTCACCCTAACCCTCACACTCACCCTCAGCCTAAACCTAAGCCTAACCCTAAACCTAAACCTAACCCTCACACTCACCTCACCCTAACCCTAACCCTAATCCTAATACTAAACCTAACCCTAAACCTCACCCTAACCCTAAACCTCACCCTAAACCTAACCCTAAACCTAACACTAACCCTAACCCTAACCTTCACGCTCAGCCTCACCCTGAACCTAACTCTAACCCTAAACCTCACCCTTACCCTAACCCTAACCCTAACCTTAAACCTCACCCTCAAACTCAGCCTAGCCCTTACCCTAACCCTAACCCTAACCCTAAACCTCATCCTAACCCTCCCCCTAACCCTAACCCTCACCCTCAAGCTCACTCTCAGCCTAACCCTAAGCCTAACCCTAAACCTAAACCTAACACACACACTCACCCTCACTCCAACCCTACTCCTGTCCCTAACCCTAACCCTAACCCTAACCCTCCCTCTAACTCTCACCCTAACAATAACCCAAACCCTAACCATTACCATAACCCTCAACCTAAAGCTCACCATAACCCTAAATCTAACCCTAAACCTCACCCTCACCCTCACCCTAAATCTAACCCTAACCCAAACCCTAAACCTCACCATAACACTAGCCCTAACCCTAACCCACACACTCACCCTCAGCCTAATCCTAAGCCTAACCCTAAACCTAACCCTCACACTCACCCTCAGCCTAACCCTAAACCTAACCCTCACCCTCAACCTCAGCCTAACCCTAAGCATATCCCTAACCTTAACTCTAACACTCACACTTACCCTAACAATAACCCTAATGTACTCCTAACCCAAACCCTAACCCTCACCCTCAACCTAACCCTCAACTTAATTATAACCCTAACATTAATACTAACCCTCACCCTCAGCCTCACCCTAACCCTAACTCTAACATTAAACCTCACCCTGAACCTAACCCTAACCCCAACCCTATCCTAAACCTCATCCTAGACCTAACCCTAAACCTCACACTCACCCTCACCATAAACTTAACCCTAACCCTAATGCTAACAAAAACCCTAACCCTAACCCTAACCCTCACACTAAACATAACCCTCACCCTAACCCTAACCCTCACCCTAACACTTACCCTCACCTTACCACTAACCCTAACCCTAACACTAAACCTCACACTAACCCTAAGCATCAATGTAATCCTAAACCTCACCCTAACACTAACCCTAAACCTGACCCTATCCCTAGACCTCACCCTAAACCTAACCCTCATCCTCACCCTAAACTTCACATGAACAATAAAACTAATCCTCAATTTAACCCTCACCCTCACGCTAAACATAACCCTAACCCTCACCCTAACCCTAACCCTCACCCTTACCTTAACCCTCATGCTCAGCCTAACCCTCACATTTACCCTTAACGTCACCCCCACCCTAAAACTAACTCTAACCCTAATCCTAACACTAACCCTTACACTTACCCTAACCCTAATCATCACCCTAACCCTAATCCTCACCCCCAACCTCACCCTCAGCCTAACCCTAAACCTAAAACTGACACACACACTCACCCTCATTCTAATCCTATCCCTAACCCTAACCCTAAACCTCCCCCTAACTCTATATCTAACCCTAAACCTCACCCTCACCCTCACCCTAACCCTAACCCTAACCCTAAACCCCACCCTAACCATAACCATAACCCTCACCCGCACCCTCACCCTCACCATAACTCTAACCCTAAGCCTAACAAGAACACTAAACCTAACTGGAACCATTACCCTAAGCCTAATCCTCACCACCACCCTCACCCTCAGCCTAACCCTAAGCCTAAGCCTAACCCTCACACTAACCCTCATACTCACCCTCACCCTAAACCTAATCCTAAACCAAACCCTATCCCTAAACCTCAATCTAACAATCACCCTCACCCTAACCCTAACACTAAACCTGTCCCTAAACCTCAGCCTAATCCTCCACCTAACCTTAACCCTAACCCTAAACCTCACCCTCAACCTAACTCTAACCCTAACCCTAAACCTCACCCTAAACCTCAACCTAAACCTGAACCTCACCTTCAACCTCACCATTATTCTAAACCTTACCCTAACAATAACACTAACCCTATCCTTAACCCTAACCATAACCCTCACCCTCAGCCTCAACCTCACAGCAAACTTAATCCTAACCATAACACTAACAACAACCCTAACCCTAAGCCGAACCCTAACCCTAACTCTAATCCTCACCCCCACCCTCAACCTCAGCCTAACCCTAAGCCTAACCCTAACCCTAACCCTCAGCATAACCTTAACCCTAACCCTAACACTAACACTAACGATAACCATAAACTTAATCCTAAACCTCACCCTCACCCTACAAATCACTCTAACCCTATTCCTAACCCTAAACCTCATCCTAACCCTCCCCAGAATCCTAAACCTAAACCTCACCCTAACCCTAACACTAAACATAACCCTAAGCCTCAGCCTCAGCCTCACCCCAAACTTAACACTAACCAAAACACGAACAATAACCATAACCCTAAGCCTAACCCTAACTCTAACTCTAACCCTCACCCCCAAGCTCACCCTCAGCCTAACCCTACGGTTCGTAACCCTAAACCTCACCATAACCCTAACGCTAACCCTAATCCTAACACTATCCCTAAACCTAAACCTAACCCTAAACCTAACCTAATCCTCAGCCTCAACTTCACACTAACCGAAAACCTAACCCTAAAACTCACCCTAACTCTAACCCTAACCCTAACACAAACCGTCACCCTAACGCTAACCCTAACCACCACCCAAACCCTAATCCTCACCCCCAACCTCGCCCTTAGCCTAACCCTAAGCCTAAGCCTAAACCTAACCCTAAATCTCACATTCACCATCACCCTCACTCTAACCCTAACCCTAACACTAAAACTAACCCTAAACCTAACCCTAAACCTAACCCTAATCCTCAGCCTCACCCTCACCTTAACCCAAAACCTACCACTAACCCTCACCCTAACACTAAGCCTAACCCTATCCCTAACCTTCACACTCACCCTCACCCTAACCCTAATCCTAAACCTTACCCTATCCCTAACCTTACCCCTTACCATAACCCTCATCCTAGACCTCACCCTAACACTAATCCTAACCCTAAACCTCATCCTAACCCTCACCCTAACCCTAACCCTAACACTCACACGCATGCTCGGCCTAAGCCTAAGCATAAGCCTAAGCCTAAGCCTAAGCCTAACCCTAACCCTCACCCTAACCCTAACGTTAACACTAACCCTAACTCTAACCATAAATCTCACCCTAACCCTAACCCTAACCCTAAAGCTAAACCTCACCCTAAACCTAACCCTAAACCTCACCTCACCCTAGCCCTCACCCTAACACTAATCATAACCCTCATCCTAACCCTCAACATAACAATAACCATAACCCTCATCCTCACCCTCACCCTAAACCTAATACGAAACCTAACCTTCAACCTAACCCTAACCCTCACCCTCACCATAACCCTTACATTAAAACTCACCCTAAGCCTAAACTTAACCCAAACCCTGACTCTCACCCTAACCCTAACCCTAGCCCTCACCCTAATCCTAACCCTAAACCTCACCCTCATACGAGCCCTTTCCCTAACCCTAATCCTAAACCTAACCCTGTTCCTAAACCACCCCCTAACCCTTACCCTAACCCTCACCCTAACCCTAACCCTCACCTTCAACCTCACCCTCAGCATAACCCTAAAACTAACCCTAAACCTATCCCTAACACACACACTCACCCTTACCCTAACCTTAATCCTAACCCTAACCCTCAACCCTAACCCTAAAGCTAACCCTCACACTCACCCTAACCCTTACCCGAATCCTAATCCTAACCCTAACCCTAACCCTCACCCTCAGACTCACCTTAACCCTAACTCTAACTCTAAACCTCACCCTCATCCTAACCCTAACCCTAAACCTCACCCTAACCCTAAGGCTAAACATCACTCTTACCCTAGCCCTCACCCTAACACTAATCGTAACCCTAACCGTCAGCTTAACACTCCCCACTCACCAAAACTGTAACCGTAAACCTAACCCTATCAATAAACCTAACCCTAATCCTAACCCTTACCCTAACTGTAACCCTCACCCTAAACCAAACCCTCACACTAACATTAACCCTCAACCTAACCCTAACCCTAACCCTAACACAAACCCTCACACTAACCCTTACCCTAACCCTAAACCTAAACCTAAACTTAACCCTTACCCTCTCCCTAACCCTAACACTAACCCTATCCCTAACCCTCACCCTAACCCTATTTCTAACCCTAAAACTCAACCTCAACCTAACCCTAACCCTAACCCTAAAGCCCACCCTAACTTTAACCGTAATCTTCACCCGCACCCTCACCCTCACCGTAAATCTAACCCTAACCCTAAAAATAACACTAACCCTAAACCGAACCATCACCCTCACCCTAATCCTCACCCCCACAGTCACCCTCAGCCTAACCCTAAGCCTAACCCTCACCCTAAATTTCATACTCACCTTCACCCTAACCCTAATCCTAAACATAACCCTATCCCTAAACCTCAACCTAACCCTCACCCTCACCCTAACCTTACCACTAACCCTAACCCTCAACCTCTCCCTAACCCTAACTCCAACCCTAAACCTCTCCCTCACACTAAACCTAAATCTAACCCTAAATCTCACAGTAAACCTCACCCTAACCATAAACCTCACCATTACCCTCAACCTCAGCGTAACTCTAACCCTAACCCTAACAATAACACTAACCCTAACCCTAACCCTAATCCTAACCCTAACAATAACCGTCACCCTCAGCCTCACCCTCAACGCAAATTTGACCCTAACCCTAACCCCAATCCTCATCCCCACCCTCACCCTCAGCCTAACCTTAAGCCTATACCTAACCCTAACCCTAACCCTAACCCTCACTGTAACCCTAACCATAACCCTAAATCTAACCCTAACATTAAACCTAAAGCTAACACTAATCCTCAGCCTCACCCTCACCCTAAACCAAACCCTAACTCTAAACCTCACCCTAACCCTAAGCCTAACCCCAAATCTAACCCTCACACTCACCCTCTCCCTAACCCTAATACTAAACCTAACGCTTTCCCTAAACCTAACCCTCACCCTATCCCATACCATAGTCCTCACCCTAAACCTAATACTAACCCAAAACCTCATTCTAACCCTCACCCTAACGCTAACCCATACCCTCACCCTAACCCTAACCCTAACCCTCACCCTCATGCTCAGCCTAAGCCTAAGCATAAGCCTAAGCCTAAACCTAACCATCACCATAACCCTAACACTAACACTAATCCTAACTCTAAACGAAAACCTCATTCTCACCCTAACATTAAATCTAACCCTAACCCTAAACCTCATCCTAACCCTAATCCTAACCCTCACCCTCACCCTCACCGTAACCGTAACCCTAACCCTAACCTTAACAATAACCCTAAACCTAACCCTAACCCTCAACCTAACCATAACCCTCACCCTAACTCTAACCCTCACCCTAACATTTATTCTCACCCTAACCTAACGCTAACCCTACCACTAACCCTCACACTAACCCTAACCATCACCCTAACCCTAAACCTCACCCTCACCCTAGCCCTCACCGGTACACTAATCCTAACCCTCATCCTAACCCTCACCCTAACACTAACCCTAACCCTCACCCTCACTCTTACCCGAACCCTAATCCTAACCCTAACCCTCATCCTAGCCCTCACCATAACCCTTACCTTAACCCTCACCCTAAACCAAACCTCACCTTTAGCCTAACAATTAACCTAAACCTAAACCTAACATTAACACACACACTCACCCTCACCCTAACCCTAATCCTAACCCTCATTCTAACCCTCCCCCTAAACCAAAACCTCAGCCTAACCCTAAGCCTAATCCTAAACCTAAGCCTAACACTAACCCTAACCCTAATCCTCATCCTCAGCCTCACCCTAACCCTAAATCTATCCCTAAACCTCATCCTCACCCTAATCCTAACCCTAACCCCAACATTAAACCTCACCCTAAACCTAAACCTAATCCTCATGCTAACCCTCCCCCTAATCCTAACCCTCACCCTAACCTCAAACCCTAAGCCTAACCCTAAACCTAAACCTAAGACACACACTCACCCTCATTCTACCCCTAATCCTATCTCTAAACCTAACCCTCCCCCTAACTCTCACCCAATCCCTACCCCTAAAAGTAACCCTTACCATAACCCTCAACCTAACCCTAATTCTAAACCTAAAACTCACCCTCAGCCTAACCCTAACTCTGACACTAACCCAAACCCTAAACTTCACCCTATCCCTAACCCTAACACTAACCCTCACCCTCACCCTCACAGTAACCATAACCCTCACCCTAACACTAAACCTAACCCTAACACTGAACCTCACACTAACACTAACCAAAACCCTACCCCTCCCCCTAACTCTATATCGAACCCTAAACCTCACCCTCACCCTCACCCTAACCCTAACCCTAACCCTAAACCCCACCCTAACCATAACCATAACCCTCACCCGCACCATCACCCTCACTGTAACTCTAACCCTAACCCTAACAAGAACACTAAACCTAACTCGAACAATTACCCTAAGACTAATCCTCACCCCCACCCTCACCCTCAGCCTAAACTTAAGCCTAAGCCTAACCCTCACACTAACTCTCATACTCACCCTCACCCTAACCCTAATCCTAAACCTAACCCTATCCCTAAACCTCAACCTAACCCTCACCCTCACCCTAACCCTAACACTAAACCTATATCTAAACCTCAGCCTAATCATCCGCCTAACCCTAAACCTAACACTAAACCTCACCCTCACCCTAACCCTAACCCTTACCCTAAACCTCAACCTAAACCTCACCCTAAACCTAACCCTCACATTCAACCTCACCATTACTCTAACCGTAACCCTAACAATAACACTAACCCTACCCCTAACCTTAACCCTCACCCTCAGCCTCACCCTCATCCTCAACCTAAGTCTAACACTAACTCTAACCCTAACCCTAACCCTAACCCTATATCTAACCCTAAACCTCACCCTCACACTCACCCTAACCCTAACCCTAACCCTAAAACCCACCCTAACAATAACCATAACCCTCACCCACACTCTCACCCTCACCGTAACTCTAACCCTAACCCTAACAAGAACACTAAACCTAACTCGAAACATTACCCTAAGCCTAATCCTCACACCCACGCTCACCCTCAGCCTTACCCTAAGCCTAAGCCTAACCCTCACACTAACCCTCATACTTACCCTCACCCTAACCCTAATCCTAAACCTAACCCTATCCCTAAACCTCAACCTAACCCTCACCCTCACCTTAACCCTAACACTAAACCTATCCCTAAATCTCAGCCTAATCCTCCGCCTAACCATAACCCTAACCCTCAACCTCACCCTCACCCTTACTAACTCTAACCCTAACCCTAACCTTAACACTAACCCTCACCCTAACCCTAACCCAAAACACCACCCTAGCCCTAATCCTCACCCCACCCTCACCTTTAGCCTAACCCTAAGCCTAAGTCTAAGCTTAACCCTAAACCTCACACTCACCCTAACCCTCACCCTAAACCTAACCCTAATTCTAACACTAAAACTAACCCTAAACCTAACCCTAAAACTAACCCTAAACCTCAGCCTCACCCTCACCTTAACCCAAACCCTAACCCTAACCCTCACCCTAACTCTAAGCCTAACACTAACCCTAAAATTCACACTCACCCTCACCCTAAACCTAATCCTAAACCTCACCCTATCCCTAACCCTACCCCTCACCATAACCCTCATCCTAGCCCTCACACTAACACTAATCCTAACCCTAAAGCTCCTCCTAACCCTCACCCTAACCCTAACCCTAACACTCACATGCTTGTTCGGCCTAAGCATAAGCCTAAGCCTAAATCTAAGCCTAACCTCACCCTAACACTATCCCTAACACTCACAGGCATGCTCGGCCTAAGCCTAAGCCTAAGCCTAAGCCTAACCCTAACCCTAACCCTCACCCTAACCCTAACGCTAACACTAACCCTAACTCTAACCCTAAATCTCACCCTAACCCAAAAGCTAAACCTCACCCTAAACCTAACTGTAAACATCACCTCACCCTAGCCCTCACCCTAACACTAATCATAACCCTCATCCTAACCCTCAATATAACACTAACCCTAACCCACACCCTAACCCTAACCCAATACGAAACCTAACCCTCAACCTAACCCTAACACTCACCCTCACCATAACCCTTACCCTAACACACACCCTAACCCTAAACTTAACCCAAACCATAACACTCACCCTAAACCTAACCCTAACCCTCACCCTAATCCTAACCCTAAACCTCACCCTCAACCGAGCCCTTGTCCTAACACTAATCCTAAACCTAACCCTCTTCCTAAACCTCCCCCTAACCCTTACCCTAACCCTCACCCTAACCCTAACCCTCACCCTCAACCTCAACCTCAGCATAACCCTAAACCTATCCTTAAACCTATCCCTAACACACACACTCACCCTTACCCTAACCTTAATCCTAACCCTAACCCTCACCTTCACCCTCAAACTCAGTGTAACCCTACGCCTAACCCTAACCCTAACCCTAACCCTCACACTCACCCTAACCCTTACCCGAATCCTAATCCTAACCCTAACCCTAACCCTCACCCTCATGCTCAGCCTAAGCCTGAGCCTAAGCCTAAGCCTAACCCTTACCCTAATCATCACCCTAACCCTAACACTAACACTAACCCTAACTCTAAACGTAAACCTCACTCTCACCCTAACCCAAACTCTAACCCTAACCCTAAACCTCATCTTAACCCTATCCCTAAACCTCACCCTCACCCTCACCGTAACCGTAACCCTAACCCTAACAATAACCCTAAACCTAACCCTAACCCTCAACGTAACCATAACCCTCACCCTAACTCTAACCCTCACCCTAACATTTACCCTCACCCTAACCTAACCCTAACCCTAACACTAACCCTCACACTAACCCTAACCATCACCCCAACCCTAAAGCTCACCCTAACCCTAACCCTAAACCTCATCCTCACCCTAGCCCTCACCCTAACCCTAATCCTAACCCTCATCCTAACCCTCACCCTAACACTACCCCTAACCCTCACCCTCACTCTTACCCTAACCCTAATCCTAACCCTAACCCTCATCCTAACCCTCACCCTAACCCTTACCCTAACCCTCACCCTAAACCAAAACTTCAACTCAACCTGACCTTTAGCCTAACCCTTAACCTAAACCTAAACCTAACTTTAACAAACAGTCACCCTCACCCTAACCCTAATCCTAAACCTAACCCTCAACCTCACCCTCACCCTCAGTGTAACCCTAACCCTAACCCTAACCCTCACACTCACCCTAATCCTTACCCTAATCTTAATCTTAACACTAACCCTAAGTCTAACCCTCAGCCTCACCTTAAGCCTAACTCTAACCCTATACCTCACAATCACCATAACCCTAACACTAACCCTAATCCTAAACCTCACCAGGACCCGAACCCTAAACCTCACACTCACCCTTGCCCTCACCCTAACCCTAATCCTAACCCTAACCCTCATCCTAACCCTCCCCATAATCCTAACCCTAACCCTAACCCTGGCCCTAACCCTCATTCTCACCTTCACCCTCAGCCTAACCCTAAGCCTAACCCTAACTTAACCCTAACCCTCAAATTCACTGTAACGCTAAACCTAATCCTAATCCTACCACTAACCCTAACCTTCAGCCTCACACTAACCCTCACCCTACACCTAACCCTAAACCTAACACTAACCTTAACCCTGACCCTCACCATCAGCCTCATCCTAACCCTAACTCTAACCCTAAACCTCACCCTCACCCTAATCCTAACCCTAACCCTAACCTTAAACCTCACCCTAAACCTAAACCTAATCTTCATTTTAACCCTACCCCTAACCCTAACTCTCACCCTAACCTCACCCTCAGCCTAACCCTAAACCTAAACCTAACACACACACTCACCCTCATTCTAACCCTAATCCTAATCCTAAACCTAACCGTCCCCCTAACTCCCACCCTACCCCTATCCCTAAAAGTAACCCTTACCCTAAACCTCAACCTAACCCTCACCCTAACCCTAACTCTGACCCTAACCCAAACCCTAAACCTCACCCTATCCCTAACCCTAACCCTAACACTCACCCTCACCCTCACAGTAACCATAACCCTCACCCTAACACTAACACTAATCCTAACACTGACCCTCACACTGACCCTAACCCCAACCATAACCCTCCCCCTAACTCTATATCTAACCCTAAACCTCACCCTCACCCTCACCCTAACCCTAACCTTAACCCTAAACCTCACACTAAGCATAACCATAACATTCACCCGCACCCTCACCCTCACTGTAACTCTAACCCTAAGCCTAACAAGAACACTAAACCTAACTCGAACCATTACCCTAAGCCTAATCCTCACCCCCACATTCACCCTCAGCCTAAACCTAAGCCTAAGCCTAACCCTCACACTAACCCTCATACTCACCCTCACTCTAACCCTAATCCTAAACCTAACCCTATCCCTAAACCTCAACCTAACCCTCACCCTCACACTAACCCTAACACTAAACCTATCCCTAAACTTCAGCCTAATCTTCTGCCTAACCCTAAACCTAACCCTAAACCTCACCCACACCCTAACTCTAACCCTAAACCTCAAACTAAACCTCACCCTAAACCTGACCCTCACATTCAACCTCACCATTACTCTAACCGTAACCCTAACAATAACACTAATCCTAACCCTAACCCTAAGCCTCACCCTCAGCCTCACCCTCACCCTCAACCTAAGCCTAACACTAACCCTCACCCTAACCCTCACCCTAACCCTCACCCTAACCCTATATCTAACCCTAAACCTCACCCTCACCCTCACCCTAACCCTAACCGTAACTCTAAACCCCACCCTAACCATAACCATAACCCTCACCCGCACCCTCACCCTCACCGTAACTCTAACCCTAACCCTAACAAGAACACTAAACCTAACTCAAACCATTCCCCTAAGCCTAATCCTCACCACCACCCTCACCCTCAGCCTTACCCTAAGCCTAAGCCCAACCCTCACACTAACCCTCATACTCACCCTCACCCTAACCCTAATCCTAAACCTAACCCTATCCCTAAACCTCACCCTAACCCTAACCCTCCCCCTAACTCTCACCCAATCCCTACCCCTAAAAGTAACCCTTACCATAACCCTCAACCTAACCCTAATTCTAAACCTAAAACTCACCCTCAGCCTAACCCTAACTCTGACACTAACCCAAACCCTAAACTTCACCCTATCCCTAACCCTAACACTAACCCTCACCCTCACCCTCACAGTAACCATAACCCTCACCCTAACACTAAACCTAACCCTAACACTGAACCTCACACTAACACTAACCAAAACCCTACCCCTCCCCCTAACTCTATATCGAACCCTAAACCTCACCCTCACCCTCACCCTAACCCTAACCCTAACCCTAAACCCCACCCTAACCATAACCATAACCCTCACCCGCACCATCACCCTCACTGTAACTCTAACCCTAACCCTAACAAGAACACTAAACCTAACTCGAACAATTACCCTAAGACTAATCCTCACCCCCACCCTCACCCTCAGCCTAAACTTAAGCCTAAGCCTAACCCTCACACTAACTCTCATACTCACCCTCACCCTAACCCTAATCCTAAACCTAACCCTATCCCTAAACCTCAACCTAACCCTCACCCTCACCCTAACCCTAACACTAAACCTATCCCTAAAGCTCAGCCTAATCCTCCGCCTAACCCTAACCCTAACCCTAAACCTCACCCTCACACTAACCCTAACCCTAACCTTAAACCTCAACCTAAACCTCACCCTAAACCTGAACCTCACATTCAACCTCACCATTACTGTAACCGTAACCCTAACAATAACACTAACCCTAACCCTAAACCTAACGATAACCCTCATCCTCAGCCTCACCCTCACAGCAAACTTAATACTAACCATAACACTAACAATAACCCTAACCCTAACCCTAAGCCTAACCCTAACTCTAATCCTCACCCCCAACCTCACCTTCAGCCTAGTCCTAAGCCTAACCCTAACCCTAATCCTCATCATAACCCTAACCCTAATCCTAACCCTAACACTAACCATAACCCTAAACCTAACCCTAAACCTCACCCTCACCCTAGCAATCACCCTAACCCTATTCCTAACCGTAAACCTCATCCTAACCCTCACTATAACCCTAACCCTAAACCTCACCCTAACACTAACCCTAAAAATAACCCTAAGCCTCACCCTCACCGCCAACTTAACCCTAACCATAACACTAACAATAACCGTAACCCTAAGCCTTACCCTAACTCTAACTCTATTCCTCAACCCCAAGCTCAACCTCAGCCTAACCCTAACCTTAACCCTAAACCTCACCATTACCCTAACCCTAACACTGTACCTAACACTAACCAAAACCTAAACCTAACACTAATCCTAACCCTAATCCTCAGCCTCAACCTCACCCTAACCCAAAACCTAACCATAACCCTCACACTAACTCTAACCCTAACCCTAACACTAACCCTCACCCGAACCCTAACCCTAACCATCACCCTAACCCTAATCCTCACGCCTATGCTCACCATTAGCCTAACACTAAGCCTAAACCTAACCCTAACCCGAAACTTCACACTCACCCTCACCCTTACCCTAATCTTAAAACTAACCCTAACCATAACCCTAAACCTCAATCTAACCCTCAACCTAACCTGAACCCTAACACTTAACCTAAACTAACCCTTGACCTAACCCTCCAACTAAACCTAAATCTAACCATAAACCTCACCCTCACCCTCACCCTAATCCTAACCGTAACCCTAAAGCTCACCCTAACCCTAACACTCACCCTCACCCTCAACATAACTCTAACCCTAACCACAACAATAAGAGTAATACAAACCCTAAACCTAACCCTAACCCTAACCCTAACCCTAATGCTAACACTCAACCTCACCCTAACCCTAATCCTAACCCTAACCCTCACCCTAACCCTAACCCTCACCCTCACCGTAACCCATACCCTCATCCTTACCCTCACCCTAACCCTCACCCTAACCCTAAACCTTACCCTAACATTAACCCTAACCATCACCTTCACCCTAGCCCTCACCCTAACCCTAATCGTAAACCTAATCCTCATCCTAACCCTCACCCTAACTCTAAGCCTAAACCTAACCCTAACCCTAACCCCAACCCTCACTGTAACCCTAACACTGACCCTAACACTAACTCTCACCATAAACCTAACCCTAAACCTAAACCTAATCTTCAGCCTCACCCTCACCCTAACCCAAACCCTAACCCTAGCCCTCATCCTAACTCTAAGCCAAACCCAAACCTTAATCGTAACCCTCATATTCACCCTCACCCTAACCCTAATCCTAAACCTGACCCCATACCTAACCCTAACCCTCACCCTAACCCTCTGCCTAGACATCACCCTTACACTTACCCTAACCCTAACCCTCAACCTAACCATAACCCTCACCCTAAACCTAAACCTCACCCTAAAACTTACCCTCACCCTAACACTAATCCTAAACCTAATAATAACCCTCACACTAACCCTAAACCTCACCCTAACCCTAAACCTCACACTAACACTATCCCTAACCCTCACCTCACCCTAGCCTTCACCCTAACCTTAACCCTCATCCTCACCATAAACCTCACAATAACCCTAACCCTAATCCTCAATCTAAAACTCACCCTCACCCTCAGCCTAACCCTAAGCCTAACCCTAAACCTAACCCTAACCCTCACACTCACACTAACCAAAACCCTAATCCTAATCCTAAACCTAACCCTTACCCTAACCCTCCCCCAAACTTAACCCTAAATCTAACACTAACCCTAATCCTAACCCTCACCCTCAGCCTCACCCTAACCCTAACTCTAACCCTAAACCTCACCCTAACCCTGAAACTAACCCTAACCTTAAACCTCACCCTCAAACTCACCCTAGCCCTTACTCTAAGCCTAATCCTAACCCTAACTCTCATCCTAACCCTCCCCCTAAACCTAACCCTCACCCTCTACCTCACCCTCAGCCTAGCCCTAAGCCTAACCCTAAACCTAAACCTAACATACACACTCACCCTCACTCTAACCCTGATGCTGTCCCTGCCCTAACCCTAAGCCTAACCCTCCCTCTAACTCTCACCCTAACCCTAACCCAAACATTAACCCTCAACCTAAATCTCACCCTAACCCTAACTCTATCCCTAAACCTCACCCTCACGCTAAAGCTAACTCTAACCCTAACCCAAACCCTAAACCTCACCCTAACACTAACCCTAACCCTAAACCACACCCTCACCCTCAGCCTAATCCTAAGCCTAACCCTAACCCTAACACTGACACTCAACCTAACCCTAACCCTAAACCGCATCCTAACCCAACCCTCACCCTTAACCTCAGCCCAATCCTAAGCCTAAACCTAAACTTAACCCTAACCCTCACACTCACCCTAACACTAAACCAACTAACTAACCCAAACCCTAACCCACACCCTCAACCTAACCCTCACCTTAAGCCTAACCCTAACATTAATACTAACCCTAACCCTCACCCTCAGCCTCACCCTAACCCTAACTCTAACACTAAACCTCACCCTGACCATAACCCTAACAATAATCCTATCTCTAAACCTCATCCAAGACCTAACGCTAACCCTCACCCTCACCATAACCTTAACCCTAACCCTAACGCTAACAATAACCCTAACCCTAACCCTCACTGTAAACATGACCCTCATCCTACCCCTAAACCTCACCCTAGCACTTACCCTCACCTTAACACTAACCCTAACACTAAACCTCACACTAACCCTAACCATCAACGTAAACCTTAACCTCACCCTAACACTAACCCTAAACCTCACCCTCTCCCTAGACCTCGCCCTAACCCTAACCCTCATCCTCACCCTAAACTTCACACTAACCATAACACTAATCCAAAATCTAACCCTCAACCTCACCCTAAACCTAACCCTAACCCTCACACTAACCCTAACCTTTACCCTTATCTTAACCCTCACCATCAGCCTAACAATCACATTTACACTTACCGTCACCCCCACCCTAACCCTCACTCTAATCCTAACAGTCACCCTAACCGAAAATCTACCCCTAAACCTCACCCTCACCTTAACCCTCACTCTAACCCTAACCCTAACACAATCCCTTACCCTAACCCTAACCCTAACCATCACCCTAAACCTAATCCTCACCCCCAACCATACCCTCAGCCTAACCCTAAGCCTAAGCCTAACTCTAACCCTAAACCTCACACTCACAATCACCCTATCCATAATCCTAACCCTAACCCTAACCCTAACCCTAAATCTCAACCTAACCCTCAACGTAACCTTAACCCTAACACTTAGCCTAAGTCTAACCCTCGACCTAACACTCCAACTAAAACTAAATCTAAACATAAAACTCACCCTCACCCTAACCCCAATCCTAACCCTAACCCTAAACCTCACCCTAACCCTAACACTCACCCTCACCCTCACCCTCACCATAACTCTAGCCCTAACCCTAACAATAACAGTAATCCTAACGGTAAACCTAACCCTAACACTAACCCTAATGCTAACACTCAACCTCAACCTAACCCTAATCCTAACCCTAATCCTCACCCTAACCCTCAGCCGAACCCTAAGTCTAACCCTAAACCTAACCCTAACCCTCACACTCACACTAACCAAAACCCTAATCCTAATCCTAAACCTAACCCTAACGCTCACCCTCACCCTAACCCTCACCCTAAACTCTAACCCTAAACCTTACCCTCACCCTAACCCTAACCCTAACCTTAAACCTCACCCTCACACTCACCGTAGCCCTTACCCTAACACTAATCCTAAATCTAATCCTCATCGAAACCCTCCCCGTAACCCAAACCCTCAACCTCAACCTCACCATCAGCCTAACCCTAAGACTAACACTAAACCTAAACCTAACAAACACACTCACCCTCACGCTAACCCTAATCCTATCCCTAACCCTAACCCTAAGCCTAACCCTCCCCCTAACTCTCACCCTAACCATAACCCTAACACTGACCCTTACCCTAACCCTCAACCTAAACCTCACCCTAAACCTAACTAACCCTAACCTTCACCATCACCCTAACGCTACATCTAAACCTAAATCAAACCCTAAGCCTAACCCTAACCCTAACCCTCACACTCACCCTAACACTAACCCTAATTCTATTCCTAACCCTAACCCTAACCCTCTCCCTCAACCTAACCATCATCTTAAGCCTACCCCTAACATTAATCCTAACCCTAACCCTCACACTCAGCTTCACCCTAACCCTAACTCTAACACTAAACCTCAACCTGACCCTAACCCTAAACATAACCCTATCCCTAACCCTCATACTAGCCCTAAACCTATCCCTCACACTCACCCTCACCATAACCTTAACCCTAACCCTAACGCTAACAATAACCGTATCCCTAACCCTCATCCTCACCCTAAACATAACCCTCAATCTAACCCTAACCCTCACCCTAACACTTCCCCTTTCCCTAACACTAACCCTAACCTTAACACTAAACCTCACACTAACCCTAACCATCTACTTAACCATACACCGCACCCTAACACTAACCCTAAACCTCACCCTCTCCCTAGACGTCGCCCTAACCCTAACCATCATCCTCACCCTAAACTTCACACTAAACCTAACACTAATCCTCAATCTAACCCTCACCCTCACCCTAAACCTTACTCTAACCCTCACCCTAACCCTAACCCTCAACCTTACCTTAACCCTCACCCTTACCGTAACCCTCACGCTGAGCCTAACCCTAAAATTTACCCTTAACCTCAACCCCACCCTAACCCTCACTCTAAACCTAACACTCACCCTAACCCTAACTCTACCCCTAAACGTCACCCTCACCCTAACCCTAACTCTAACCCTAACCCTAACACTAACCCTCACCCTAACCCTAAACCTAACCATAACCCTAACCCTAATCCTCAACACCACCCTCACCCTTAGCCTAACCGTAAGCCTAAGCCTAATCCTAACCCTAAACCTCACACTCACCCTCACCCTAACTCTAATCCTAACCCTAACCCTGACACTAAACCTCAATCTAACCCTCAACCTAAACTTAACCCTAACACTTACCCTAAACCTAACCCTCTACCTAATCTTCCAACTAAATCTAAATCTCATCATAAACCTCACTCTCACCCTAACCCTAATCCTAACCCTAAACCTAAACTTCACACTAACCCTAACACTCACCCTCACCCTCACCCTCACCATAACTCTAACCCTAACCCTAACAATAAAAGTAATCCTAATCCTAAACCTAAGCCTAACACTAACCCTAACCCTAATGCTAAAACTCAAACTCAGCCTAATCCTAATCCTAACCCTAAACCTCACCCTAAACCTAACCCTCATCCTAACCCTAAACCTAACCCTATCCCTAACCCTAAACCTTACCCTAACACTAACCCTAATCCTCACCTTCACCCTAGCCCTCACCCTAACCCTAATCGTAAACCTAATTCTCATCCTAACCCTCACCCTAACTCTAAGCCTAAACCTAACCCTAAGCCTAACCCCAACCCTCATTGTAACCCTAACACTGACCTTAACACTAACACTCACCATAAACCTAACCCTAAACCTAAACCTAAACATAACCCTAATCCTCAGCCTCAGTCTCAACTTCACCCTAACCCAAACCCTAACACTAACCCTCATCCTAACTCTAAGCCTATCCCTAACCCTCACCCTAACCCTCAGCCTAGCCCTCACCCTTACATTATCCTAACCCTAAACCTCACCCTAACCATAACCCTCATCATAAACCTAACCCTAACCCTAAAATTTACCCTCACACTAACACTAAACCTAACCCTAATACTAACACTCACACTAACCCTAAACATCACCCTAACCCTAAACTTCACCCTAACCCTAAGCCTCACCCTCAAATTCACCCTTAGCCTAACTCTTAGCCTAAACATAAACCTAACCCTAACACACACACTCACAGTCACCCTAAACCTAATCCTAAACCTAATCCTCACCCTTACCCTCACTGTAACCATAAGCCTAACCCTAACACTAACCCTCACACTCACCCTAACCCTTACCCTAATCCTAATCCTAACCCTAACCCTAAGCCTCACCCTCAGCCTCATGTTAACTCTAACTCTAACCCTATACCTCACACTCACCCTAAACAAAACCCTAACCCTAAACCTCACCCTAACACTAACCCTAAACCTCAACCTCACCCTAACCATCAGCCTAACCCCAATCCTAACCCTAACCCTCATTCTAACCCTCCACATAACCCTAACCCTAACCCGCAATCTAACACTAACACTCACCCTCACCCTCACCCTCACCCTAAACCTAAGCCTAACCATAAACCTAACCCTAACCCTCACTCTCACCCTAACCCTAACCCTAATCCTAATTCTAACCCTAACCCCAATCCTCAACCTCACCCTAACCCTCACCCTAAACCTAACTCTAAACCTAACACTAACACTAACCCTAACCCTCACCCTCAGCCTAACCTAACCCTAACTCTAAACCTTAACCTCAACCTCACATGAACCCTAACCCTAACCCTAACCCTCACCCCAACCCTAACCCTCACCCTCACCGTAACATTAACCCTCATCCTAAACCTCACCCTAAACCTAACCCTAACCCTAAACCTTACCCTAACAATAACCCTTATCCTCACCCTCATCCTAGCCCTCACCCTAACCCTAATCATAACCCTAATCCTCATCCTAACCCTCACAGTAACCCTAACCCTAACCCTCATCCTTACCCTAACCCCAAACCTCAACCTAACCCTAACCCTAAAGCTCACCCTAACCCTAACCCTAACCCTCACACTAACCCTAAACTTAACCGAACCCTAACTCTCACCCTAACCCTAAACTTAACCGAACCCTAACTCTCACCCTAACCCTAACCCTAACACTCACCCTAACCCTAACCCTCACACTCACCCTCATCCTCATCCTAACCCTAAACCTAAACCTAACCCTATCCCTAAACCTTACACTCACCCTAACCGTGACTCTAATCCTAATCCTAACACTAATGCTAATCCTCATGCTCACCCTAACCCTCACCGTAACACTAACTCTAACACTAACCCTAAACCTAACCCTCAATCTCAGCCTCACCCTTACCCTAACTCTAACCCTAAAACTCATCCTCAACCTAACCGTAACCCTAAAACGAACACTAACCCTAACCCTAAACCTCACCCTCACCCGAGCCCTCACCCTAACACTAGTCCTAACCCACATCCTAACCCTCACCCTAACACCATCCCTAACCCTCACCCTCACTCTCATCCTAACCCTAATCCTAACCCTAACCCTCATCCTAACACACCCCCTAACCCTTACCCTAAACCTCACACTAACACTAACCCTCAACTTCAACCTCACCATTAGCCTAAACCTTAGCCTAAACCTAAACCTAACCCTAACACACCCACTCACCCTCACCCTAACCCAAATCCTAACCCTAACCCACACCCTCACCCTCACCCTCAGTGTAAACCTAAGCGAACCCTAACCCTAACCCACACACTCACACTAACATTTTCCATAATCGTAATCCTAACCCTAACCCAAAGCCTCACACTCAGCCTCACCTTAACCCTAAATCTGACCCTAAACCTCACACTCACCCTAAACCTAACCCTAAACCTAACCCTAAACATCACCCTAACACTAACCCTAAACCTCAACCTCTACCTCGGCCTCACCCTAACCCTAATCATAACCCTAATCCTCATCCTAACCTTCCCCATATCCCTAAAGCTAACACTCACCCTAACCCTCACACTCACCCTCAGCCTAAACCTAAGCCTAACCCTAAACCTAACCCTAAACCTCACACTCACCCTAGCCCTAACCGTAATCCTAATACTAAACCTAACCCTAACCCTCACCCTCACCCTAACCCTCACCCTAAACCTAACCCTAAAGCTCACCCTAACCCTAACCTTAAACCTCACCATCAAAATCACCCTAGCCCTTACCCTAACACTAATCCTAACCCTAACCCTCATCCTAACCCTGCCCCTAAACGTAACACATCCACTCACCCTCACCCTAACCCAAAACCTCTAAACCTAACCCTCACCCTCACCCTCACCCTCAGTATAAACCTAAGTGAACCCTAACCCTAAACCTCACACTCACCCTAACAAATAACCTAATCCTAATCCTAACCCTAACCCTAAGCCTCACCCTCAGCCTCAACTTAACCCTAACTTTAAACCTATACCTCACATTCACCCTAACCCTAACCCTAACCCTAACCCTAAACCTCACCCTAACACTAACCCTAAACCTCAACCTCTCCCTCGCCCTAAACCTAATCCTAATCCTAACCCTAACCCTCATCCTAACCCTCCCCATATCCCTAAACCTAACACTCACCCTAACCCACACACTCACCCTGAGCCTAAGCCTAAGCCTAACCCTAACCCTAACCCTCACACTCACCCTAACCCTAACCCTAATCCTAATCCCAAACCTAAGCCTAACCCTCACACTCAACCTAAAACGCACCCTAAACCTAACACTAAACCTAACACTAAACCTAACCCTAACCCTAACCCTCAGCCTCACCATAACCCTAACTCTAACCCTAAACCTCACCCTAAACCTAACCCTAACCCTAACCTTAAACCTCACCCTGAAACTCACCCTAGCCCTTACATTAACCCTAATCCTAACCCTAACCCTCATCCTAACCCTCCCCCTAAACCTAACCCTCACCCTCAACCTCACCCTAAGCCTAACCCTAACCCTAACCCTAAACCTAAAACTAACACACACACTCACCCTCAATCTAACCCTGATCCTGTCCCTAACCCTAACCCTAAACCTCCTTCTAACTCTCACCCTAACCCTAACCCAAACATTAACCCTTACCCTAAACCTCAACCTAAACCTCACCCTAACCCTAAATCTAACCTTAAACCTCACCCTCACCCTAAACCTAACTCTAACCCTAAACCAAACCCTAAACCTCACCCTAACACTAACCATAACCCTAACCCACACCCTCACCCTCAGCCTAATCCTAAGCCTAAGCCTAACCCTAACAGTCACACTCATCCTAATCCTAACCCTTAACCTCACCCTAACACTAACACTAAACCTCACACTCTCCCTAGACTTCGCCTTAACCCTAACCCTCAATCCTCACTCTAAATTTCACACTAACCCTAATACTAATCCTCAATCTAACCCTCAACCTCACCCTAAACCTAAACCTAACCCTCACCCTAACCCTAACCCTCACCCTTACCTTAACCCACACGATCAGCCTAAATCTCACATTTACCCTTACCATCACCACCACCCTAAACCTCACTCTAAACCCAACCCTCACCCTAACCCTAACTCTACCACTAAACCTCACCCTCACCCTAACCCTCACTCTAACCCTAACTCTAACACTAACCCTTACCCTAACCCTAACCCTAAACATCACCCTAAACCTAATCCTCACCCCCACACTCACCCTCAGCCTAACCCTAAGCCTAAGCCTAACCCTAACCCTAAACCTCACACTCACAATCACCCTAACCCTAATCCTAACCCTAACCCTAACCCTAACCCTAAACCTCAACCTAACCCTCAACCTAACCTTAACCCTAACACTTATCCTAACCCTTACCCTTGAACAAACCCTCCAACTAAAAGTAAATCTAACCATAAACCTCACACTCACACTCACCCTAACCCTAATCCTAACCCTAACCCTAAACCTCACCCTAAACCTAACACTCACCTTCACCCTAACCATAACTCTAACTCTAAACCTAACAATAACAGTAATCCTAACCGTAAACCTAACCCTAACCCTAACCCTAATGCTAACACTCAACCTCACCCTAACCCTAATCCTAACCCTAACCCTCACCCTAACCCTATCCCTCACCCTCACCATAACACTAACCCTCATCCTGACCATCACCCTAACGCTAAATCTAACCCTAAACCTTACCCTAACACTAACCTTAATCATCACCTTCACCCTAGCCCTCCACCCTAACCCTAATCGTAAACCTATTCCTCATCCTAACCCTCACACTAAATCTAAGCCTAACCCTTACCTTAACCCTAACCCCAAACCTCACTGTAACCCTAACACTAACACTAACACTAACACTAACCCTAAACCTAACCGTAAACCTAAACCTAAACCTAACCCTAATCCTCAGCCTCACCCTCACCCCAACCCAAACCCTAAGCCTAACCCTCATTCTAACTCTAAGTTAGGCTTAGAGTTAACCCTAACCCTGATCCTAAGCCTCACTTTCACCCTCACCCTAACCCTCATCCTAAACCTAACCCTATCCCTAACCCTGACCCTCAACCTAACCCTCAGCCTAGCCCTCACCCTTACACTTATCCTAACCCTAACCCTCACCCTAACCATAGCCGTTACCCTAACCCTAACCCTCAACCTAACACTTACCCTCACCCTAACACTAAACCTAACCCTAACACTAACTCTCACACTAACCCTAAACATCACCCTAAACCTAAACCTCACCCTAACACTAACCATCACCCTCACCCTCACCCTAGGCTTCACCCTAACCCTAACCCTCATCCTCACCAAAAACCTCACACTAACCCTAACACTAATCCTCAATCTAACCCTCCACCTCACCCTAACGCTAACACTAACCCTCACCCAAACCCTAACCCTCAACGTAACCATAACCCTCACCCTCAGCCTAACCCTCACCTTTACCCTTACCGTCACCCCTACGCTAACTCCCACCCTAACCCTAACCCTAACCCTAACCCTAACCCTAACCCTAAACTTCACCCTCACCCTCACCCTCAACCTAACACTAACTCTAACCCTAACACTAAACCTCACCCTAACCCTAACCCTAACCCTCACCCTCACCGTAACTGTAAACCTAATCCTAAACCTAACAATAATCCCAACACTAACCCTTATCCTCAACCTAACCATAACCCTCAACCTAACCCTCACCCTCACCCTAACACTTACCCTCACCTTAACACTAACCCTAAACCTAACCCTAACCCTCACTCTCTCCGTATCCCTCACCCTTACCCCAACCTTAAACCTAAAACTATCTGTAACCCTAACACTCACCCTCAGCTTCACCCTAACCCTAACTCTAACCCTAAACCTCACCCTCACCCTAACCATGACCCTCACCCTAACCCTAAACCTCACCCTAACTCTTACCCTAACACTAATCCTCACCCTAACTGTAACCCTCACACTAACCCTTACCCTAACACTAACACTAAACCTCACCCTAAACCTAACCCTAACCATCACCCTCACCCTAACCCTTACCCTAACCCTAAACCTAACTCTCACCCTAACTCTTACCCTCAGCCTAAAACTAACCCTAACCCTAACACTAACCCTCACACTAACCCTAACCCTCACCCTAATCCTAAACCTCACCCTAACCCTAACCCTTACCCTAATCCTTACCCTCACTCTAGCCCTCCCTCTAACCCTAATTCCAACCCTCACCCTCACCTTAACCTTAACCCTCATCCTCACCCTAATCCTGACACTAACCCTAACCCTAATCCTCCATATAACCCTCACATTAACCATAACCCTAACCCTAACCCTTACCCTAAACCTAAACCTAACCCTAACCCTCACCCTTATCTTAACCGTAAGCCTCAGCCTAAACCTAATCTTAACCCTTACCATCATCCTCACCCTAACGCTCACACTCACCCTAGCCCTTACCCTAACCCTAATTCTAACCCTAACCCTCATCCTAACCCTCCCCCTAACCCTAACCCTCACCCTCAACCTCACCCTCAGTCTAACCAATAGCCTAAACCTTAACCTAAACCTAACACACACACTCACCCTCACTCTAACCCTGATCCTATCCCTAACCCTAACCCTAACCCTAAACCTCCCCCTAACTCTCACCCTAACCCTAACCCTACAACTAACCCTTACCATAACCTTCAACCAAAACCTCACCCTAACCCTAAATCTAACCCTAAACCTCACCCTAACCCTAACCCTGACTCTAACCCTAACCCAAAACCTAAACTTCACCCTGACACTAACCCTAACCCTAACCCTCGACCTAACCCTACAACTAAACCTAAATCTAACCATAAACCTCACCCTCACCCTAACCCTAATCCTAACCCTAACCCAAAACCTCACCCTAACCCTAACCCTAACTGTCACCCTAACCCTCACCTTCACCCTAACCCTAACATTCACCTTAACCCTAACCCACACCCTCACCCTCAGCCTAATCCTGAGCCTAACACTAACCCTGCCCTTCACACTCACCCTAACCATAAGCTAAACCTATCCCTAACCCGAATTCTAACCCTCTACCTCAGCCTAAACCTAAGCCTATCCCTAACCCTAACCCTAACCCTAACCCTCACACTCACCCTAACACTAACCCTAATCCTACTAACTGTAACCCTAACCCTCACCCTCAACCTATCCCTCACCTTAAGCCTAACAATAACATTAATCCTAACCCTAAACCTCACCCTCAGCTTCACCCTAACCATAACTCTAACACTAAACCTCACCCTGACCCTAATACTAACCATAACCCTATCCCTAAACCTCATCCTAGCCCTAACCTTAACCCTCACCATAACTGTAACCCTAACCCTAATGCTAACAATAATCCTAACCCTTAACCTAACCCTCAAACTAACCATAACCCTAACCCTAAACCTCACACTACCACTTACCCTCACCTTAACCCTAACCCTCAACCTAACACTTACCCTCACCCTAACGCTAAGCCTAAGTCTAACACTAACCCTAACCATCACACTAAGCCTAAACCTCACCCTAACCCTAACCCTAAACCTCACACTCTCCCTAGCCCTCACCCTAACCCTAACACTCATCCTCACCCTAAACTTCACACTAACCATAACACTAATCCTCAATCAAACCCTGACCCTCACCCTAAACCTCACCCTAACCCTCACCCTAAACCTAACCCTAACCCTTAACATAATCCTGACCCTCAGCCTAACCCTCACCTTTACCCTTACCGTCACCCCCACCCTAACCCTCACTCTAAGACTAACCCTCACCCTAACCCTAACTCTAGCCCTAAACCTCACCCTCACTCTAACCCTAACTCTAACCCTAACCCTAACACTAACCCTCACCATAACCCTAACCCTAACCATCACCCTAACACTAATCCCCAACCCCACCCTCACCCTCAGCCGAACCCTAAGCCTAAGCCTAACCATAACCCTAAGACTCACACTCACCATCACCCTAACCCTAATCCTAACCCTAAACCTAACCTTAACCCTAAACCTCAACCTATCCCTGAACCGAACCTTAAACATAACACTAACCCCAAACCTAACCCTCAACCTAACCCTCCAACTAAACCTAAATCTAACAATAAACCTCACCCTCACCCTAACCCTAATCCTAACCCTAATCCTAAACCTAAACCTCATCCTAACCCTAACCCTAACCCTCACCCTCACCATAACTCTAACCCTAACCCTAACAATAACACTAATCCTAACCCTAAACCTAACGCTAACCCTAACCCTAATCCTAATGCTAAAACTCAACCTCATCCTAACCCTAATTCTAACACTATCCCTCATCCTAACCCTAACCCTCACCCTCACCATAACCCTAACCCTCACCCTCACCGTAACCCTAACCCTCATCCTAACCCTCACCCTAACCCTAATTCTAACCCTCATCCTAACCCTCAACCTAACACTAACCCTAACACTCACAGTCACTCTCACCCTAACCCTCATCCTAACCCTAACCCTCATCCTAACCCTCCCCCTAACCTTTACCCTAAACCTCACCCTAACCCTAACCCTCACCCTCAACCTCACCCTTAGCCTAACCCTTAGCCTAAACCTAAACCTAAACCTAACACACTCACTCAACATCACCCTAACCCTAATCCTAACCCTAACCCTAACCCTCACCCTAACCCTAACCCTCACCCTCACCCTCACCCTCAGCCTAACCCTAAGCCTATCATTAAACCTCCCGTAACCCTCACACTCACCCTAAACCTAACCCTAATCCTAATATTAAACTTAACCCTAATCCTCACCCTCAGCATCACCGTAACCCTTACTCTAACCCTTAACCTCAACCTCACCCTAACCCTAATCCTAACCCTAACCATAAACTTCACCCTAACCCTAATCCTAACCTTCACCCTAAACCAAACCTTCACCATAACTCTATCCCTAACCCTAACAATAACACTAATCCTAACACTAAAATGAACCCTAACACTAACCCTAATGCTAAAACTCAACCTCACTTTAACCCTAAACCTAAACCTAAAGCTTACCTTCACCATAACCTTAACCCTCATCCTAACCCTCACCCTAAAAATAACCCTAACACTAAACCTTACCCTAACAGTAACCCTAATCCTCACCCTCCACCCTAACCCTAATCATAACCCTAATCCTCATCCTAAACCTCACACTAACCCTAACCCTCATCCTTACCCTAAGACTAAACCTCAACCTAACCTTAACCCTAAAACTCACCCTAACCCTAACCCTAACCCTCACCCTAACCCTAAACTTAACCGAACCTTAACTCTCACCCTAACCCTAACCCTCACCCTAACCCTAACCCTCACACTAAACCTCATCCTCAGCCTTACCCTAATCCTAAACCTAACCATAACCCTAAGCCTCACACTCACCCTAACACTGACTCTAAACTTAATCATAAACCTAACCCTAATCCTCACCCTCACCCTAACCCTCACCCTAACACTAAATCTAACACTAACCCTAACCCTAACCCTCAACCTCAGCCTCAGCCTAGCCCTCACACTAACACTAATCCTAACACACATCCTATCCCTCACCCTAACAATAACCCTAACCCTCACCCTCACTCTCTCCCTAACACTAATCCGAACCCTAACCCTCATCCTAACCCTCCCTCTAACCCTGACCCTAAACATCACACTAACCCTAACCCTCAACTTCAAACTCACCATTAGCCTAACCCTTAGCCTAAACATAAACCTAACCCTAGCACAGTCACTCACCCTCACCTTAACCCAAATCCTGACCCTAACAATCACCCTCACCCTCACCTTAAACCTTACTCTAACCCTATACCTCACACTCACCCTAAACCTAAAACTAAACCTAACCCTAAACCTCACCCTAACACTAACCTTAAACCTCAACCTCTCCCTCGCCCTCACCCTAACCCTAATCCTAACCCTAAGCCTCATCCTAACCCTCCCCATATCCCTAAACCTAACACTCACCCTAAACCTCACCCTCACCCTCAGCCTAACCCTAAGCCTAACCCTAAACCTAACACTAACCCTCAAACTCAACCTAACCCTAACCCTAATCCTAATCCTAACCCTAACCCTAACCCTAACCCTCACCCTAACCCTCACCCTAAACCTAACCCTTAACCTAACACTAAGACTAACCCTAACACTCACCCTCACCCTCACCCAAACCCTAACCATAACCTTAAACCTCAACCTCACAATCACCCTAGCCCTTACCCTAACCCTAATCCAAACCCTAACCGTCATCCTAACCCTCCAGCTAAACCTAACCCTCACCCTACACCTCAACCTCAGCCTAACCCTAAGACTAATCCTAAACCTAAACCTAACACACACTCACGCTCACTCTAACCCTAATCATGTCCCTAACGCTAACCCTAACCCTAACCCTCCCTCTAACTCTCACCCTAACCCTAACCCAAACCCTAACCCTTACCATAACCCTCAACCTAAACCTCACCCTAACCCTAAATCTAACCCTAAACCTCACCCTCACCCTAACCCTAACTCTAACCCTAACGCAAACCCTAAACCTCAGCCTAACACTAACTCTAACCCTAACCCACAACCTCACCCTCAGCCTAATCCTAAGCCTAATCCTAAACCTAATCCTCACCCTCACCCTAA